>NW_017257309.1:152289-222204 GCF_001594055.1 Mycetomoellerius zeteki
CACACACACACACACACACACACACACACACACACACATACACACACACACGCGTGCGTATGTAATATATAGGTATACAGCAGAGAAATCGCATCCGTCACCGATTCATGACAGTATGATACTAAATTAGCGTAATACGTGCATCCAGTGAGTTACGACTATTAAGATTTCTAGACATTTTAAACTCCTAACGAATTTAATAAATTTAATAATACATTGTCTTACTTTTCTACACTTACAAAGCTTCTAATCAATCTAATTCTAACACACGCAAAATTTAAACTTTATATATTAACCGTATAAAGCATAATAGCTCCATATATCAAATTTATATATCTTAATATAATATATTAACTTTACGTTAGAACATTACAAACTCTTTTAATTAATTAGGGAACTTCTCGGGAGTTCAGTCAAAGTTAATTTCTTTAGGACACAAGATTATGCGCGTTTTTTTTTTATTGAAACTTTATTTTTAACGCTTCGTTCCAGTAGCGACATGTAGCGATTCTACCCTGCATGACGGCTTTCTAAACAGGATCTAAAAAGAGTTCTCCCTTTTCTTGCGTTTCTCTCGCTCCATTGCTACTATTTTATGTTAGTGAGCTCGTTGTTGCGGCTGGATAGCCGCAGGGATGCTACTGCCATGTTTCCGTTGCACCACTGCAATCTGCTATCTGAATTTCTTGTACGCGCAAGGTCGTAGTAGAGAACCAGACAGGTTGTGAACGGACGCGAATGTTGGCCCAGCTTTCCGTAGGACAGGAACTTTCGCGCGGAAGAGCAGCGACTCATCTGTCTACAGGGTGCAATCCGTCGTACGTAGTACATACCGAGCTGTCTGTTTAAATTGCTGCTTCGTGTAGGAATGATTCGTCGTCGTGCGAATCCACAACGTAAACGTGTAAAGCAGTCGGAAATCGCATTAATGCTTCGTTGTAAATTACGCACATTTCACGCATATGATACTAATTGTAAGATATTGTGAAAGATTTTGTGATTTTAATTTAATTGTATCTTATATTTTATTAAATATCGATTATGATGAATGTGACGTTGTTTCCTAATCAATTAGTAATTCTCGCATAATCAAATTACGAAACTTTCTTCTAAATCAATTCATTTTAAATTTTCATTGCTTGGAACATAAAGATTTAAAAATATTTTTTCTTAAATAACTATAGGAATATTTGTCTTTATTTTTTTTTAATGTGAATAATAAATTAATTGTGAATTAATTTATTGTAATGCAATAATTATAAATAATATTTGACATAATTGAATTCCTCATAATTGTTATTTTTGCATTGGCTAACTACACAATTTAAATTTTAAAGTGGAAAAACTCGAAAAACTCTCCAAAATTACTGATTACTGACAAGAAAACACGACGCGTACTAACTTCAAGTTTCAAATACTCGTTATCAAATTTAATCGGAAACTTTGATATTATCAGTCTTCAAGAGTAAACATTTTTGGTGCTTGCATTCGTCGCGAGAGTCTGTTTACTACCCCTATTCTATGTAATAGTTCTAGCATTGATGTTCTTTGAACTCTTCTTGTTTAACCGTGTCATGCGTAACAGATTCATGTTTCCGAACAAGTTCAAAGCTTTCCTAGGTTTCGCATTGCCGAAGAGTGAGGCTTTTGTATCTCGCGTCATTCCATGAACGACCGTGAGCGACGAAAAGCGACACAACCGATATCACGGATATTTATTTACATCGAAGACGATACGGAATGTAGAAAACGGAATCGCGATTACTATTACAAACGATTTGCTGAAAGTATTTGAACTATACACACTTACAAGTAATCATTACCATCGCCTCTTTTTTATTTAAGCATGTTAGAAAAGTGAAATGATATAAGAAATGTATGCTTTAGTATTTTATTTTTATGGATTCGATACTACAGACTAATAATTTTTTATATTACATCAAGATTTTCTTCTGTTTTCATCAAAATATTTATTATTTATTCATTAATAATTACATTTATATAATACTCGTGCGTATCTTTGTGTATATTCTGATAAAGTAGTTCTATATCAAATATGTTATTTTCATAAGTATTCATAAAGTATTTTTTGTTTGGTTTACATTTCACATTTGAATAGCCATTGTTTGTTAAAATATGCATATATTTAGTATCGCTTGACTTATAAATAAATATTATTAAATGTTTGCGCTATATTTTGAATAATGATGAGTGACGGAACGTGGAGCAAATATATAATCTGTTTGCAAACAATGATATAATAATATGCCAACATAATATTTTGTTAGAACTGAAATATATTTTTCGGCATAATAATACTGGTATAATAGTACCAATAATATGGTATTTAGCAAAATATGCTACTGGTGCACTGAAAAAAAAGATTGGCTGCTGCAGCAAATTAGATGGTAAAATATGGCATAGCATTTTTAATTGGCTTTAGCAGCCAATTTTTGGTTGCGTTTGCCTATGTCAGTATAGGATTTCGATAGGCTAACACAACCAAAAATTGACTAATGCATCCAATTAAAAATGCTATGCCACATTTTACCATCTAATTTGCTGCAGCAGCCAATCTTTTTTTTTCAGTGCACCAGTAGCATATTTTGCTAAATACCATATTATTGGTACTATTATACCAGTATTATTATGCCGAAAAATATATTTCAGTTCTAACAAAATATTATGTTGGCATATTATCAAGAAATTATTTCAGTGTATAAAAATATCTACTTTAATAAAGTTTTCAATAAAAATATCCTATTTTTTAGTAAAGAGAAAAAATTTTTCCAATTAATAAATTTTTTAATGTTCATATATAACGGAATTACGTAATCTGATTTTTATTATGAACGGGAAATTCCAGACTTTGTGTACATGAAAATTTTTAAATTTTTTAGATCTCTTCTCTGACAAGGGTTATCGTCATTTTTGTTGAATACAGATACGCGTAATGAAATTGTGATATCAAATTTGTATATTCTAGTCTTGCTGACGAATTAGTAAAAATTTCCGATTAGTTTGTTACCAAGTTCATTATTACATTAAAAAATTAGGAAATTTAATCACGAAATACGGTTACTTCTACTTGAAAATGATATATCTATGCCAAGTTTTAGTATTGGTCTTTTTTTCTTCGTACATTGGAACGACGCGATATGTTTATTGGCACACATCCACTGTAGAATGTACAAGAAAACGAGATACTAATATTTCTGTTTACTTGACATGTATCATTTTCCAGTTTGCTCGGCATGAAATTTTATGTTTATGAGAAACTTCTAACATTCTTGTACGCGACGAGTTATATGGGGGTTCTGACAAGGTAAGCCACGCAATGTGTCAACGAAAACAGTTTCTACCAGCTATATACAATCTAACTCTGAAAGTTGATGCACAAGATAGCAATTCGGAGTGATTTTTTGACACTTCTTTGTCAGATGTGTGAGTTATTACATATTCGGGAATGCCGCTTGCGGGAATATCTTCTTTAATCTCATAAGTCTCTTCGTATATTTTATCGAAATAGAAACACAATAGTATGATATCTATTGTATTCAATCTCTATTCATTTTTATATATTTTAAATTTATTTGCAATATTTATTTAAAAAAATATAGAAAAAAATCTTTTGATTGCAGCTTGAAACGATATTTATTATTTATTTTATACAGATCATGAAAGACGAATAAAGATAAATTAGCACACATACACACACACACACACACACATACATAATCAATACATTAGATTGATTATGTTGGTCTTTTTGAGATATTTTCATTAATTTTTTAACAAAGAGGGGACATACATAATTAGAAAGTTTTTAAAAGATTGTACTTATTGAAATAAAATCAAATTGCTGATATTATTACACTGCATTAATACAATAAAATATTTCGATGTTTTAAAAATATATCTTGCTTTTCGAACGATTTTTAGCAAATAATACAATTTTGCGGTATCATTGAAGCAAATATCGGATTGACGCCTCACGTGCACGTACATGCATGTTATTACATCTTGGTATTGCGCTAGCCTAATACCAAGTATGTGGTATGTACCGGGTGGTCCTAATTTCTCGAAAAACAATAACGGTTTATTGGCGTACGTTTTAGATCTCGCATACATATTTGCAGTTAAAAGAGAGTTAATAAAATTATCAAAATTTTTTAAATCAAAATTACAATAGAAATAATAGAATGCATTGCTATCTTTAGTATTAAAACTAGTAAGGTAAATGTCCCAGTAGCCGGACGTTTAAGCGCTAGATTCTCATAAATAACACAATTTATAATATCAAAAAGATTTTTAATATAAATATTTGTATTCATTTGAAAATTTAAGACTCCCTTAAGCAAGAAAAAATTATTTGAACCCACTTATAACAATTATTAATTAAAATATTTAAATAAATAATGGAATGCGTCAACCAGTGGCCGGACAAGCCGGTCGGACTGAGACGTAATTGTCCCAGTGTCCGACCACAATTGGAAAATTAATATGTTGACGGAAAATAATAATATAAATAGATGTTTAATGACAAAAGACAACTAATTCAAATTGATCTTTAAAAAAAACATTTGAGATTAATATTGATATAAATAAATAAAGTCTTGTGTAACTGTCCGGACATAGATACTGTCCGATCCCAGTGATTGGACATGTATCTATGTCCGGACATATCTAACCTATGTCCATTTACATAACACTTTATTTAAGTTAATATTAGTTTCAAATACGCTTTTTAAAACGTAATTATAATTTAATTGTAATCTTTAAATGCAATTAAATTATAATACTGTAATAAAAAAAACATTTGAGATTAATAATAATAAATTTTGTGTAAGTATCCGGACATAGGTACATGTCCGGATACTGGAACGTTTACCTTAACTATTTATTTTAATTAAGAAAACTTGTAAACAGTTTATGTTAAAGTAAACATTTCCATTGTAAACGTATTTAAACATAAACATGGCATATTTAAATAATGTATATGTAAATTGTAAATAAAGCGTTAATCGTGAGAGACTAGAAAAATTTATCAATTTAAGATTTGGTCGACAATTTTATTCTATTCAGCAAATCAACTTGCCGATATAGCGAATACAATCGTTGGTGCACTTTTGACCTGTGCGACCTTTCGGCCCAATGCGATCTTTTGTGCCTATATTTCCTATCTCTCGCAAAATGAGATTAATGCCGTTTATTGGTACGAATATCGAGTCACTATTTATTATGTCAGTAAACTTTGTTTGTAAAAGTTGAATCTAATGTTGAATTATTTGTACCTACGTTTTCCATATATTTTAATTACATAATAAAAAGCATGATTTTTGAAATTATTTATTTACTTTCTATTTGACATGTAGGTATTGTCGAGTCGTGATATGTATATAAATTGGTCCAAGCGGAGCATTTGACACTTTTCATTTGCATATCGACAAAAGATACCGTGTTGTGGGCTTCAAAATGCATAATAATATTCGAATCACAAATGACAGGTATCGACTGTATTTTGTGTCGTGCGAGTTTGAATTTCTCATTTACATGTCAATATACGTTTTTCCATTCATTTTATTAACTTTATTTGTTTTGTGTATTCTCTATTGTGTGTATTTACATCGTATATGCAATATATCTAATCCATGGAAAACGACATTAAAATTTATGGAACTGATAAACTTTTTGTATAAAAATCATGAAAAAAAAATACTACACTGAAAAAAAATGCAATTTTACATGGAAAGTATATATACGACTGGAAAATTATCTAAAAATTACGTAAATATGCTTGGAAATTTACTGGAAATTGTAAATTTCCAATCATATTTAGACAATTTTCCAGTCATGAACATGTAATTTCCATGTAAAATTACATGCATTTTTTTCAGTATAAAAGTGGTATTAACTAATTTTGCTATAATTAAACTCTGTTAAAATTAAGCTTCTTTTTTTGAGCAAAAAAAGTGAACATTATCTCAAGTACTTATTATTCAGAATTCGTAAATGCTATAATTTACAAATTCCGCGCGACTGATATTGGAATTGAATCGGTAAATCGTTCAATACGTAGTAATCGCGAACATCGGTCTTTTTACGCGTTGGACGCATCGAAGAGTTAGCCGAAGCAGAGAAGCGAACTGCATCCACGCAAAAATTCAGTACGACGCTTCTTGCACGGCTGCCTTTGTATCGAGCGTTCGTGCATGCGAACTCATAGCTGGTGCATGCTGATGCGCATGCACGACGGCGTATGCACACGCCGAGTTCATTTGTTATCGGCACAGTGGACAGTAGAGGATTGCCTTACTCCCCATACATTCACCATGTGTAGAGCTTCCTGATTCTCGTACACGAGATATGCGTTTCTCGTACCTGCGATATACTTACTCGGGTGTAATAAGCGTCACGTTAATCACGTTAAATCGCGCAGATTATTTTCCATTATAGTCTCACATAAACGCGCGCGTACCTACGTAAGATGATAAATATTAAAAATTTAATTATCTCTGAAATGAATAGTGGAATGTATTATGTACTTTTATATAACCGCAGATTATATTTAAAGCAGGTCTGTCCGAATATATTAATCGTCAGGGGATGGATGCTGGGCTTTTCAGTATATATATATATATATATATATATATATACTTATACACGGCTAAGTGTTATAAAAGAAGTTACGGCACAATAAACGATTATAGATCTTACTTCTTTGCAGAAAATAGTCTCTGCGATAAACTGTGTATGACAGATCTAATTTAAAGAATCCCGTTAATTTCTCCTTGAATAAAGTTTGCGAAACCGCTATTTATTCTCAACTAGAAACTTTGCAGTTTTCAAGAAAGATTATATGTTCTGTCAATCAAAATTCGTTTTAAGCCTTTATATTAAGGTAACTAGAGTATTCGTTATTTAATCCTTTGAAACTAAATTCGCAGAAAGACTAGAATACTTTAATTTCCAATGATAATTACCTCCGTAATTAAGACTCTTATTAAGATTTCATTAAAGAAGAATCGATTTCAAATTCATCAAAGTGTTCGCGATTGAAAGAGAATGTAATTATAATCTTAATTATTACCAGATTTGTTGAACTTTTTATGGGTTCTGTTGTAATATTCGTTGGAAGCAATATATGTTTTTGAATGTTTCACGAGTTAATTCTGATTTTAGATGCAGAGAGCAGTGCTGCTGCTCTGTTGGCTGCCGCTCCTCAACCACTGCCACGCCGTAAATCCAGGTAAATTATATCGATCAATTTCTAAAACGGTGACGTCGGCGAGCGTATATTGCAGATAGGTGTTATTTGTCGTGTTACTGGCTGTGAAATCTCGCGGATTCACGCGCAAAGGGAGCTAGATTTTATTATTCCGGATAGACGATTCCTTCTCCGACACGCTTCGGCGAAACGGATTACTGTTAACACGAACCGATATTGCATACGTCGGTTTAAGGATCCGTTATCGTGCGAACGTAAGCCGCATTTACGTGGCGCATCGGGCTTAACGTATAGCCGGACGTTAGGTGCCCGAACGCATTAGTATCCAGGCAACGTGTCCGACAAAAACAATGCCCCTGTTACCACGAGCTGTCGGCTTCGGCCAGCTAGCCAGTTCTGTTGGCGAAGTCACGAATTGTTGGAATACACGTGTCCTGCTTGTTTTCTCATGGATATTACATACGAGATATGTAATTGTCAATAACATAGACATATGATTTTAACAGATGAAAGTGGAAAATGCCTACTTAGGGTGCGTTCCGATATTGGCTACCAGTGCTGAAACTATACAGTATACGTTACGTGGCGCTATAGATTTTCAGCACTGGCAGTGGATATCGGAACGCACCCTTAGATATGGGACACGAAACGCAAAATTAAAAGAGACAAAAAGAACAGTTACTTATTTTAAAAGCAAAAAAAGATACCATTTCATACAGCTAGTAAAAGCTGGTGTTTTACCCCCACTCCATCAATTTTCATATATACGACATAAATTACGCTCAAAGTTCGATATTGTTCAACTAATAGCGAACATCGCTGAAATACATGACATGTCACGTCATGTTTATGGAATCGTGTCTTCCAAGATTAAGATAATTTTGGGAGCGAAGCAAAGAAAAAACCATGTTCGTTGTGATTTTTTAAATGGGTGCTATCCAGTACTTTTTCTTTTTTAATAATTACATATTAGTAATTGCAACGGCTATGCGTCGCCTCCGAATCTCTGCTGCAGCTGTAGCTGCTACTGTACGAGTATATTCTTTTACATATCCGATGTATTCTCATTTTCGTAATCCATTTTTATTAAAATGAATTAAAAGCTAGTGAAAATGAATAAGTGCATTCGTTAATTTAAAGCCAGCGAAGATACGCTCCATGAAAAGGAAGCGGGAGAAGAGCGCTTTCGAATGCTGCTTTGATTGTAGTGGGGGGGATAAAAGCCAGCTTTCCTTAGCTGCATGAAATTGCACTTTAAGGCTATAAGTGCCAGAACTATGTGCAATTACCCAATTTCTTCTTTAGCTAATACTTTTCGTAATATTTATATAATAATTATGTTGTAATACAGTCTGAGAAAATGGTCTCATTGGATTAAATAGTAATTCTGGTGGAAAATTGATTGAGATAACTAGAATTCTGATTGATATAATTATTCTGATAAAAATATAAGAATTCTAGTAGATTTTACTAAAAATATATCGTATCAACCAGAATTCTCGTTATCTCAACTTAAATTCTAATAAAATTAAAAAGAAAAATCTGATTCGGCCATTTTCAATCAGAAATTTGTTCAGTGCAATGCGCCTAATTCATAATTGGTACATTTTTATAACGTATAAGTGTAGTATCATTATTAAAAAAAGTAATAGTATTGTTATAATATATGTACCAAGCATCATTCACGGAGGTTTTATTTGTGCGTGAGGTAAGCCGTCTCTCTCTCTCTCTCTCTCTCTCTCTCTCTCTCTCTCTCGCTTTATGCAATTTTATTAGTGGTATAACTTAATACGTTAAAACTCCTAATATTGAACTCGCGTATCTTATAATCATGCGTTTAGTACGGAGTCGTAAGTGAGCTATTATAAAAATCCATGCGCGAATGTTGGCGCGAATTATTTGAAGTAATACCGTATGTCGAGCGTTGCTCGCAGCTATAACGTATATACGTATATTTGCATTTTCCTCGCATCGGATGAACAGAAGCGACGCATGAGCGAAATGTCTACAAAAAGAGAGCGTTTAGTTACACGTAATGTACTACATCATATGACGTCAAATGCAGACGCTGAATTATATTCAACTTGATGGATCGTTTAGTGTGACTGGTATTCATTGCTTTAGTAGGCAACTTCGAACCTGGCTCATAAATCAGACATTGATACAATGCAAAATTTTTCGAGCCAAAGTTTAGTGTGATAATCGTATTCTCAGTTTATCCCTTAATGACACATAAATTTATGTACTTTTCGCAAGTTTGGAATTTATAAAACTTTTACTATCACGCTTAAAGAGACAGCTAACATACGGAAAAAAAAGATTAACTGCCACAACTAAAAATTAGGTATAGCAGCTAAATTCAGTAATATATGGACACCTAACGTCGTATCTCCGAGGTCTAACTTTCCATTAGCTGTGAGGCCTATAAATATTATCATTATAACAGACAAGCATTTTGCTATTATGTCGATGTATTGATCATTGCAGCAAACGTTTTCTGTGTAACAGACAATTTAGTAGTAAGTATAGTTTCAGCAAACCATATTTAGCTGTGGTAGACAATTTTCTTTTACACGGACATAACTATAACGACTAACTTCATGTTGCTAAATAAATTGATTGTAACAGACATGCTTATTTTGCTATCACGTCCTTATACATATTAGCTATACAGCAGCAAATCCTTTGTATGTATTAGCAAATTTCATAGTTATAGTAGCTAATGCAATTTCAGCTAAGCTGTTCAAAATTAGCTATGACCAGAAACATTTTTTTCCATGCAGTTTACTAAAAAATGCGATTATTAACAAACATAATGTCTATGTATAAATTTAAGATAAAAAATTAAATCCGGTAAAGAGAGAATTCCGTGAATACCGTATGCAGATAAAGATCATTAAAGTGTATTCGTGTGGATCAAGTATACGCGAGATTCGCAATTTTTCTGACAATGGAAGAAGAATAACGAGCTTGGTTATACGCGTCGTATAACTGACCAATGTACGTTACGCGGTGAGTATATCACATTTAATTTGGTCGAGCGTGCGGAGCGCACGATATTCATTGCTTCGGTCAGCATCATTGAGCCCGTTACGTAGATACGTGTGCATCACACATGTGGTTAATAGCACGTAACAAACGACTCTCTCTCTGCTCTTTCTCTCTTCGTCTCTCTTTTTTCCTTCGGTCTTTGTTCTATAACACGTTTTCGCACGTATCTGTCGCTCAAGCGCATGCAGTGGAAATATTTCGATGGTTTTAACTTGTCAACGTCTAGCAACGCTCGGGTTCATCGAGCAGAATTGCTGAAAATTCTGTCGGTAGCTGGAACACGAGCGATACGTTAATTTCTCACTCTCGTTTGCTACTATGTAACGTTCTGTCGTCACGTCCGAGCGCTCTGGATATCACGTTGTACTCGTGAAAGCAAGTTTAGATCTAATCAATTCGGTCGTCACGCGCCGGAGAATAATTTTGCTCAGTTTCCGCAGGAATAGCCGGAGAAATCCCGTTGTGGCTGCAGGGCAAAAGTTCGCTATTACGATCTTAGACCGAAGCTAGAATATGCTCGCTTTCGGCTTGCCGGAAGTTTAATAATACGGCTCGTGGAAAGCGGCAAAACTTCAACTCAGTCTATATCTCGTCGGATTTGCTCGCGTACTCGTGTTACACAAGCAAGTACACCGATCTAAGAGTAATATTCATTAAAGAGGTCCAGCACTGCGAGGGATACTTGTGAATTCTGGCTGCGCTAAAGCGTATATTTAAGTTGCAATCGTCGTGCAATTACAAACTTTTCCGAGTTTATCTTTCCGAGTTCCGGAGTGTAGCGCTTACGCGTTAGATTTTTCGTACAATTCGGAAATTGAGCTCGGGATTGCTCCTCGATTAAGCATGCAGTTAATACAAATTTGGAATTTCCACTTCTTCGTGTTTTTAAATGCAATCGGTATTTCCTTTTAAAATTCTAATGTTTCACAAGCATGAAATAGATAATAGACGTAATCATCTTGGGATTATCCACCGGATTATATTTACGTTCTACGTGGAAAACGTGCACAATTCAGATATCGTGAATATAGCGAGTGAAACAACATGTTAACTACATTTACATAAGCCGCATTCTCAGTCGAATGTACGATCAGCAAAAACAGTTTGCTGAAAAGGTAGTCTTATTTTGAGCTTGTAAATTGTACAACTTGGAAATAGCTTCGCCCTTCTCCGATTTCCGAATAATGTGTAAACGTGCAGGCGACACTAGTACACTTTTAACTGCTTCTCCCAGGAACACCGGCACCGCAAGCACCGTAACTCAATCGTATGTAAATTGCCAGTGGTGTAATCTCGTAAAGCGGCTTAACGTTACGACGAAAGTTTCGCAACATGCTGGAGGTAGAGGAGGAGATATCCAAAACTCGCGATATAAATTGACGCAATTCTTTATCCAGGGTAACACCTGGAACACAAGGTCAATACCTTTCAATTGATCCGGACTATACTTCTTAACCTTATCCGGTCGACTGCTTTCTACCCTATCGATCCCATCAAATGGAAACTACGAGACCTGAAACCAGGGCCGATCAATTGGCAATAGTGCGGTTTCATTGCGGACTGCTACTCCAATTGTTTGATGACCTCATGTTGTTACCTAAGTTGCAGCAAACTTTATCTGGCTTCCGAGTAGTAATTTCAGTGCCAACTTAAAGTTTATCTCTTGTGTCTGTCATTCTGAAAGACATCGCGATTATGGCTTGGACATGCTATAAAATAACACAGAAACGTGTAGACGTTTATCCTATTACGCTATTATATAAAATTTCATAAAAATAATAATTATCAACGTAAATTATCTTACAGTCCAAAAATTTTATGATCTAAAAACTATAGAATTTTTCCAAAATTTATTTAACGTACGTGTAAAGTAAAGAGAGGATTTCAATATTTATGAGAAAAAATAAAACCAAGCGATTTAAGCTAGGTTTAATAAAAATCCTTATTCTATAAATAATGTATTAAACTCAGCCTAAATCGCTTGTTTTTATTTTTTCTCATAAATATTCGAATCTTTTATTTATTTTACGCGTATATTAAGTGAATTTTGGAAACATTTTATAGCATTTTATTTAATAAAAATAAAAAAATAATAATAAAGATGAAAGGTCTTAATATATAATTATGATAATAAAAGTCGCGTAATGGTCAAAGAAACGGGTAAAGCTTCGATGAAATATATCAGCTGACATGGTACCTATTCGTAAGCCGGGGGCGAGTAAAGCGCAAAGTAATAACGCGCGAGATTCGGGCATGCCAGATTTATAGCGGCAACACACACTACTGACGTGACGGGAACGGTAACGAGGCTCAACGACAGCTGGTGCACGGCCCACTTCTCGCGAGTGAGAATACGTCCTATACGTACCAGTTTCCATACATACACAACGAATACGCGATAACTGCGCAAACTTTTATCAGCAAAGAAGATTCTCATTTACAGTATTGAAGAAATATCATCACGTGAATTTGGTGAATTCTCTCGAAAAATAAATGAAAAGTGAATTATTTAATTTTTTTTTCAAAAATTTTTGTTTAGAAATTAAAGTAAAGAATATCCTACCTATATTGTGTCGTACATTCTCACCGCAGATTGGCAACCTGCTATCGATGAGTAACGTCAAAGAGACACTCGATGAAACAGTCGGGCTGTAGAACAAATGGAGCGGTCGTTATAAAATCCTATATATAAAAAAAAAAGAAAATGAGAATTTCACGTTTCGAGGCAGAACCCTGTGACTGTTTTACATGGTCATCTAGCAATCCTCAGCGAATATCTGTCACTGCGGAAATTCAATTTCAGGGATCACCGCAATGACAAGATTAATAGTCGGCCGTTTTGCAACTAAGTTGCGAAAAAATGAATTATTAACGAAAAAGGAGAAACGGACCGATACGCTGCGTAATGGCGATGGAAAGTCGATACTTCAAATGAGTTACTCATCCTCCTACCTTGTCTCTGCGATATAATTCTCATCATTGAATGTACTGTTATGCAACTTGTAATTTGATATATCGCAAGATATATAGCACTTTCATAACTGCGTTAAAGCAATTCATATTTCTATTCTATCATCTAAAAGACATATTAAATTGAATCAATAAAATCAACGTCTTTGAGAATAATTTTAGTACAAATAAACTCTTTTTATTAATAAATTTTATCTATCAAGATGTAAGAGTATTACAATAGCAAATAATAACCTGCATATGTCACCAAACAAACACCAAGAATTATAGTTTGCGTGCTCTTTCGAAAGGACAGTTTCATTCTTCAAAAACTCATGCAATCTTCCGTATGACCGAAAAAGATGAATGAGGTGTTGAAATGCAGCAGTAAAATTCCGTGAAAATTACAAACTTCATCTCAATTTTCTTGCAATCAACATTTAAGTTTCGAAAATTATTGAAACATAAAATATATACATGACGTGAAATGATTACTAATGTTCTTTTGATTCGTTGATATTTTATAGTACATTTGATGTACTTCAATACCTTTTGCTTTGCCATGTATGAAGCATGCATTGATGCTGATGAATAAAAGAAGTGAAGGTATTGACGAGATTCCGCTTGGTTGAACAGGTAAAGAAGATTCCTCTACTTTCTGGTATCGCGTGGTTAAAACGAGGTTTCGTATAGCAAATCGAAGAATAGGCGGAAGAGAAGTTAGACAGATGTAATGCGGCATAAAGGTAAAGAAAAGTTGCAGACTTAACGACAAACTTCTTCGAGTGTCTTGCTGTATCCCTTATCTAAGATGGAACTCCGCTTATATCATCAAACGTGACATTTTTACAAGCTTACAAGTTCTGTCATAGCATTTCTTTGAATAATACTTTGGTACGTGTACCGAAACGAAGTATCGTTGAGATTCAACTCGCCCGAATGAGCAAAGGGCCTCGGTTGCTAGCACGGTTTCTAAGAACCGTCTGCCTAGACTCGAGATTACTCCGTTGAGGTCCCGTATGACGCATAAACGCGAATGCTGGAGATTGGAAAGAACTTGTCGGTAAGCCGGCAAGTAAATGTAGCAATCTATCTTCACATTTTTCTGTTATATACGCTGTGCATTTTAATAAGAAAACCAATGTACATATTTTTATCTTGCTTTTGAGATTTTCGCGTTGAATTAAACACATTTCTTTCTGGCTTGGAAATAAAAATCTTCTGCATAAAATAGTTTACGCAAAAAGAGATGCGCGAAACATTCCACTTAACTGAGCAGATGAATACTGTTGGTTCCTCCCGCTGCTTTGGAAATCATAGTTTTAAGCACATTCATGGAATTACGTGATGTTCATTTTTGATAAAAAATATTTTTAGAAGAAGAAAAAATTTTGAACTTGTTTGTTTTGGATATCCCATTAAAGCTTACGTTAAACTGTATATTGTATTATAGGCAGTATATAGATTGACGCGACACCGCTCTTAGCGTTGGTTCGAATAGACAAGGGCAGTAGTTGCCATTGTGGCTTTTGCGAATTATCGATGTGATATCGACGCGGGTTTTGTCATGGTGAGCTAGCTGTCATTAGTTGAAGAGGTTAGGGAGATCGCGAATAACACTGTAACCAGTTTAGACGAGAGCGTTTCTGTGCGTTGGTATAATCATCTAGTTGTATGTTCAGCAAACCAGCTGCTTTTAACGGACGGCTCTTACACATACGTCGATGCGCGAAATCGGTCAATACCAGTCCTTTGTACAGCAATAGGGAACTTGGTAGATACGCGTCAATCGGTTGAGCCATCTTGCCCCTGGTAACGTGCGATCTGTATGCATCATTGAAACCCCCATCAAATCGCTGATATCATAGCTGATATTTTTCACGATCTGATATTCATCAACCGCGTAGATATATATGTATCTTTTACTGTCAATTTTTATTTCAATAGAATACTTGAGTTCTTTTATTAAGAAAACGAAATTGTATACCAACATTTGTCCATTTTCAATGTATAAAAAAATGCAATCAATATAACTACATGATTTTTAATTTACAAATACATGTGCTATATATAAATATTGAATTTTCTGATCGAAACTAATTAAGTTTTGATCATATATTTTCTGTTATAATTTCCCCTCAAAAGATGATAACGAGATAGTAAACGCGGGACAGCGTTATTACATTTTTCACTAAGTTAATATGTCCAGTGGTTTTCCCTTTTCATATAATATACTTTATATACTTATTTAATAAATACATCTCTATATTCGCGCATATATCGATGTTATTAATTTTCACTATTATTGTAATTACTAGATATTATTACGATATGGAATATGTGTCACAAAGTTATAAAATGATGATGAAAGTATCAGCTAAAACAATGTAAAAACGTGCGAAACATTAACTATAATTTCACTTACTAATGCTTACTAAAAATATCAAGAAAACAGCATTGCGATTTTTCATATCGAATGTGAGAAGCTTTCGAGACAGATAGTATAAAATGTCATGTTCGGTATGTGCATAGCGCATATCGGTAATTTATTTTGAAAAATGTCTTCATATTTTGTGGTAGCATGAAAAAAAAATACTTTTGGTATGCAACGTCTACATTTTTTTTCATTACGGGTGTTATCAGATTGGTTATCTACTAGAGAGTTTCCAACGAATACTATCACTCGCATTCTTCTGTTTTTGTGATTTGTGTACAATTGTAAAATATAATTTTCTTGTTATAATATTATAGAAAAAGCGTATATAGTTCTTTGATAAATTGCTAATCTCTCCACAGAACAAATGCGTGAAAAAGCGTATAGTTAAATAAAATAATCGTATCTTATTTTAAAACGCCGAATACTGGATATAAAAATACGTTGTCTATAAATAAGAAGAAATAAGAAGAATAAACTATATAATGCAATTTAATTTACTGCTATAATCATGTTTAAAAGCTGTCTTATGATAGAGTTGTATCAATATCCAAAAAATAGATATTCATGTAGATATATTCTAAATTGCTTTCTATCGGACTAAAGTTTTTCAAATTGTAATTGTTCTGAGAGTAGAGGTATAGTGGAATTAAATCATATAAAACCTAAATAATATCCACAATGTTTAATATTAAAATATTAGTTTCTAATACTGTGCAGCAAACCACTTTTGGTTTACGTGTCAATAAGATATCTTCTTTTAGCGTCCTGTACGTTCGAAGTAAATTATTATTCGATGCAAATGTAACATTTCTGAAAGTGCGTTTAGCGTAGCGTCAGCATAAGCTTCATATACTGTAATATGCAAGTTATATAGTCTTTTCTGCATTATGCAGGTGAATCTCGTTATAGAACCAACTCGTTCACTGCCGTCTATGCAACGAGTCGGTCAGAAATCTTTGCTTCTGATACTTATGCGAGAGATTCTCATTATCTATTTCTTTTTTGTGAAGAGTTAAAATTATTTTTTCAATTTTTTAAACAAATTTTGTAAGTATTTGTTTTTTTTTCTTTTTTTCTTAAGGCTCCTCCAGACGATATGCCCAACGTATGTCAATATTAGCAAATATCATATACGGAAAAAAAATATTTCTGATTTACAGAAAGTAGTTAATTCTGATTAGCTGAAATTGCATTAGCTACTGTAGCTATGAATTTGCTAATACATACAAAGAATTTGCTAATACAGGGTGGGCCATCTAACGTTTTCAATTTCAACTACCGATTACTTTGATTTTGGCAACACTTACATCATCCGTGTTATGAGAGAAAGTTAGTTTTATGTTTGACATTTACAAAATGAGTCGCTTTTCGCTTGAACAAAAGTGGGAAATATTGAAAACATATTTCCAAAATAGTGAGTCTTCTACTGAAACTGTAAGAAAATTACAAAAAATTTTTGGTAAACAAAACGTGCCTTCAAGTCAGTATGTGAATCAATTTGTGAAGCGAGTTCGTGAAACTGGATCGTTGTTGGATAAAACAACACGTTCTCGTGCTCCTACAGTGCGGACAGCTGAAAACATTGCCACTGTTGCTCAGAGTGTTAGTGAACAACCATCAACATCAACTCGTCATCGTTCTCAAGAATTGAACATTTCTCGCACTTCTTTGAGGAGAATTTTGCATAAAGACCTCGGTATGAAGGCTTACAAAGTTCAATTAGTCCAAGAACTGAAGCCTCATGACCATCCGTTGCGTTTCCGGTTCGCCCAATGGGTTGAAGATCGTTTAGCCGAAGATGGGCATTTTTACCGAAAAATCATCTTTTCAGATGAAGCTCATTTTCACATCGGAGGTTATGTTAATAAACAAAATTGTCGGATCTGGGGCTCAGAAAATCCACACGTCGCCATGGAGAAGCCAATGCATCCTCAACGAGTGACCGTTTGGTGCGGATTGTGGTCTGGAGGCATCATTGGACCATTTTTCTTCGAAAATCAGCAAGGAGTCGCCGTTACAGTCAATGGCGAGCGTTACCGCTCTATGTTAGCCAATTTTTTGTTTACCGAAATTGAAGATGATGACACAGATGACATTTGGTTTCAACAGGATGGCGCTACGAGCCACACAGCCAACGTTACAATCGATCTTTTGCGCGGTGTTTTCGAAAATCGAATAATCAGCCGAAATGCTGATGTCAATTGGCCGCCTAGAAGCTGTGACTTGACTCCATTGGATTATTTTTTGTGGGGTGCCGTTAAAGATAAATGTTACGCTAATCATCCAGAGACAATTGATGCCTTGAAACACGAGATTGAAGTTGCCATTCATGAAATTCAAGCTCATACAATCGAAAAAGTACTTCAAAATTGGGTTCATCGTATGGGCTACTGTAAGGCCAGTCGTGGAAGTCATTTAAATGAAATTGTGTTCCATTCTTAAATGTCAAAGTGCACTCTTTTGAATACAAAAAAAAATTTTTTTAAATACCAATGCGTTTTATTTTTACAGCTAAATGAAATTGAAAACGTTAGATGGCCCACCCTGTATAAGGACGTGATAGCAAAATATGCATGTCTGTTACAGATCGATTTATTTAGCAATATGAAGTTAGTTGTACAGTTATCGGATATGTCCGTGTAAAAGAAAAAATTGTCTGTACCACAGTCAAATATGGTTTGCTGAAACTGTACTTGCTACCAAATTGTCTATTATACATAAAACATTTGCTGCAATGATCAATACATCGATATAATAGCAAAATGCTTGTCTGTTACAATGATAATATTTAGGCCTCACAGCTAATGGAAATTAGATTTCACAGATACGACGTTAGGTGTCCATATAATGCTACTGAATTTAGCTGCCATACCTAATTTTTAGCTGTGGATTCTAATCTTTTTTTTTCCGTGTACACATATATGACATAAATAATTATCCATATTGAATGAAATCAATATTTAGCGAATGTGTGCAAAATTATACATTGGCCATATCGTCTGGGGCACCTTTATGTATTTACAAATTACCGATGCAATCAGGAAGATAAAAATAAGAACCGATATACATATGCAGTTTAGATCCAAATATCGAGTTCGTATCCAAGACTGCCAGGTGTATTCTCAGTATGAAATCGCGCAGCTGATATCGGTGCGATTCGCTTAATGTAGTTACATTACAGTTACGTCGCCCTACTAGGTTACCAAGACTAGAATTTCGTATGTCGCTAGCAGTATGCGCGGCATACAAATTACCCCCTTTACTTTTAAATGAAGATGCGGTTACATTCAAAATATTTGTTTCATTACGTGAGTATTCTTTCTTTTTCCCTCATTTTTTCGTTTATAATCCGTCCTTTACATTAGAAGAACCGCAAATGAAAGTTTCACAAGTGTGTGTTCGCATAGTCCGTCGTTTGCAATTTGTAATATAAGCTCGATTAAAGTTTTGTCACTTCAAGATAATTGCTAATACTCCGCGGTAGTAGGAATTGCGTTTAATTGCGAAGAGATGCGTCTTAACTTTGGTAGCTAATTGGCAGCTGTATTTATTAGCAAGTTATATGCGTTCATTTTGTACATTTCTTAACTTTTACATTAATTTATTTAAGAATTGAAAAAAATTATTAATATTAGATATTAATAATTATATAAATTGATATTAGTATTATTTGTTATTATATTTATTAGTGCTTTCTTTATTCGGTTAGAAATTTATTCTAATTTATTCTAATTTATTCTAATAAAAAAATAATTAAGAGAAACTATGACGATATCTCTAGATAACTCTGATCTACATGATACGTTAATAAATTTACAGTGTTTCTTGAATTTATATTACATTTAGATAAATGCCCGGTTTTCATATATTTCCTTGTTAATAATATATAATGATAATAAGGCTCAATAAATTTAAAATATCAAAAAGAAATAGGGCTACGAGCCAAAGGATTCCTTATTAATAATTAATATTATTTAGCTTACCGAATATTAACACGTAATTAAATTTGCAATTTTTAACTATTCTAAAATGTGACTGTCTTAATGTTGTATGATTACTAAATAACACGACGAAAGTCTATCATAATTCGATCCATCTGGAATAATTTTAGTAATCTCATCCCTGTCCAATCCAATGAATATCTCCATTAAAAGGGATCTGCATCGGTTCGCTGATATTCAACACACGGAGTAACAGAAGTGATGTTTATTCTGCAAACGCATAACCACTAACCAGTATATTTATTCGTCTGATGCAGCTTCGTGTAATTGATACATGGTTCAGTTCGGCTGACCATGTTGCTGCATCTCGATTCTCGCAAAAAGAGTAAAGCATTGTTGTAACAGCGATAATACGGCAGTGCATCATGTCTGTGACGTAATGCACGATTTATATACGACCGCTACGTCTACAACATTTTTCTCAATATTTCCGGCGAGCGTGTCCGGAATTTTTCACATTTTTCAGAATCGTAAGAGTAAGTGACCGCATATATGTAATCGCATCCTATATATTTACGTTACGCTTAAAACCGCGCGGAGATCCTCCTTTCTTGAATGGTAATATAAAAAGGATACAACTTTAACAAATAATATTTTCAGAGATATTTCAGAGATATAACAATCAAACCTCATCGTGTTACTCATTAATTTTCTATAATCAATTTTAGAATTTAGCAAAATTAAAAAAATAAAAAAACATTTTTCAAAATTTTCATGAAATTAAATTTCAGATATCGGGTTAATTACTCGCGATGATCAATGTATTCGATCAAATGGTTTGAATAATCATATTAAGAAAATTTGAGAAAGTAACAAACAAATGTATTTTTATATCCCGTAATAATTTAACGATATAAATATATGCATCGACGCATTTTTAGCGAATGCAACGTAAGTTCCGCAGACGTATTTATGAATTTTCGCTGTGAATGTCGGTGTTATGGGGATAATGACAGAATTGTATACTTCGCCCATTATGATCTAGCCGAGGTCAGACTAAAGCCGAGTATTTATGTAATGTGGTCATGTCGCCGTAATGCATGCATTGCGCATCCGTTGACACAGGGTTACCGAGCGTGTTAATTACTAGGCAGTCGTTATGCGTCATAAATTAATATTTCAATTACGATTTCACTAATGCCGTGTATCGTCAGTATGATTCACGTATTCCAACCATACAAATTTTAACAGCCAACGTATAGAGATGCACATGTATGAAATTGAATATAAATTATTGTCGATATCGGAGAATGGAAACCTCGTTAATTTTCGAATGACTATTTCGATAATTCGTGTAACACCTAGTGAATTGAAGTTGAAAGTATAAAACGGGAATAATTGGCGCGATAAGTCACCATTTATTTTTATCGCAGATGCTCTATGAAAACAATATCAAGTAAATTGTACATTCAATGCTTTTATTATTATAAATATTTCGTTAATATCACCGTGTCTTTGATGTTACGTGAAAGTTTTTTTACTCAGGCTTTCTACTGTACGAAATTTTAATACATACGAATATCACGTTGGAACAAAGTCTTATGGAGGATTTGTAATGTGTGTATGTGTGTGTGTATTTCAATGATGAGGACAATATATCGGCTCTTTAAATTGGATCAGGAAATATTCTTTTTTCGATTCTATGATATAGTATTCAAGCGGAATAATACATTTTGTGTATTGTATATTTTTATTAAATTCTGTGTATGTATATTCTTACATATATACATGAATTTTCAAGTATGTACAAACGTGAATGTAAGGAAACTAGATTCTAAATGGCCTAGTACCCAATATGATCTATTCGCTGTTCGTGTAATTACACGATGAATTCAACAGATAGTACTGGTAAGTCGTGCAGGTTATCTGTCTGACTCGATTGCAGCAATTTATTGCTTAGTTTGTTCATTCTGTTATTGTCAGTGAAGCAAACTGCAGAATGTCATGATGTAATATTTTATAGGTAAATAATTGCTCTCTGTAACTATCAAAAGATAGTTATTAATTTCCTAATTCAGTTTAGTAGTTCTGTATTTATATTTTACAACACTATACTTAGTTTATATTTTTCATCATAATGTTTTGTTTCTAACTAAAGGGAGGAAACTCGGTAAGGTAGAATCAATATGACCAACTTAAACATAGTGAGTGCACTTGTCGATTTTAATGTTTTTTTGGTATATTTGCTAGACCGGTTATCTTAATAGCAATCCGTTGCTTGCGAAAGTGCATAAAAAATATTAAGATTAATGTTTAAACACCTGTTTGTGTAGCACAACATTCTGCAATTCAAATGGGCTTAACATTTGCATTAGTAAAAAAAACGAACACAGTTATATAACCTTTGTCCGCATGACGGAGAGCTCGATCGCGCGGGACGAGAAAGCATTGCGGCTACATTGTCATTCCGGATTCATGAATAAATACCTGCTCGTGGCCATAAAAAAATTCTGTTCTGCGAATATCGTGGAAATCCCCGAGCCAATAGTAGATAAAACAAAACTGCTGGGACTGTACGGCTGTATATAAATTCTTGCTAGCTTGTTTGTGAATATTCTGGCCACCTGCTCCTAGATTGATATCCACTATCTTGTACATCGCACGACCTATCAAATCGGTATTGCATGGAACAATCCATAAAGAAGTGCCGATAGTTCAGATTACGCAATTTTTTTCACGGTATACTGATTGTGAGTAATAGTGTGTTGCGATATATTGTGACTAAAAGCGCATACGTTGCTGTTAACAGAATTGAGAAATGAGGAAAAAACTCTATTATTTTTATTTATCTTCTTTTTGTCGACATGATTTGATTAATATTGGAAAATAATATTGATATATTGCTATATATGATATTACTTATAAATTCTTATAAAATGCAGGCAGTGTTTTCGACATATGAAAAATTGTCTATAATTCATATCACGTATGCATATTAATATTTATTCAGCTTTATTCTAGTATTTAGCGGAAAATAGATTGAAGTCTAATTTGCAATAAAACTTTTATTTTTACGTATTTTTCTCTTGCACCTTGCATAGATGCACAAAATAGAAATGTAACAACATATAGAAAGCTTTTCCCAATAAATTTTACATCGAGTGTGAAGAATAATTGAAATATAAAAGCGGCTTTTAAAAGTTATTCCGACATGATTGAAAGAATCGCGAACATATCCAAGCGGATGATGTGCAACTGTTGTTGACATTACGTAGTGTTGTGTTGACACAAATACACGCCAAAAGTCGTTTAGCGAAAACATTTAGCGCGGATACGGTCGGTGCAAAGGTGTTCAGTACTGACCAGCCTTCGATTCAATGGAAGTTATCTACACAGCGTAGTACGTGGAAATGTATGCGTGTACATGGAAGAATAAGCGATAGAAATTTTTTAACATATCTATAAAATAGGAATAGTGCGGAAATATAGGGCTATTACTGAAATCCTTAATATTTGCTTGATACTTATTTGATTGGAATAAAATTGTTTCATTTTGATAAGTTAAATATATACGATTCGTATTCATTTTAATATAGATTTTTTGCCTTTTTCCAAAAATTTAAGAGTAATAAAGAATAATGATTTAGCGAATATTCTAAGATTTTATGAAAGTTGTTGGGAAATGTATTCTGTAGAAACTGTCGAATCAAGAACAGTATAACTCGTGAATATTTAAATTGTGTTCTATCCTAGAAGATAAAATATCCAGGAATAATATGTATAAAAACGTTTTACAGTCACACTTGAAATATAGGACGATCCCATAAAATAGCATTTGATGGCTAAAGGCGTCTGGGTTAAAGGTATTATCAATTTATTTCGTACTCTCTTAACTTTGTCTTCTTCATGACATCGGCTCTCAAAGGAATAGCAGTAACTTGTTTAAAATCGATACTTTCTACGACATATTTTATCTGGTGTAAAGACTAGATAAAATAATATAATAAATTTTTCTGATCCATTGCTATCATGGTGACAATATGCAATATGTTATAGCATCGAAACTTGGCTTTATGATAACAAAATTCCTAAGAGATATGAAAAGTTATATATAAATATAAAGATCAATCCAACTTCATATAAAAAATCATATGTAGTAGGGGGAAATTAACAATAATAAGTGCAAACAGACGATGCGTCGAAAGAATTAGCTTTTCAGCATTCTATTTCTTTTGAAAATGATTCGTTTTTAAGATAATAATTGAATACGGAGCTATTGTGCTTTGAAATATTTTAACCGGAAATAGTTAGAATACACTAAAGTTTCATAGAAAACGTTGTTCTTTAACGCGTAGTGCGCTTTTCTCCTCTCTGCTCTTCCTCTTTCTATGTTTTCTCATTTCTGAGTTTTTCATTTTTTTCCCTACTCATTTCTTTATCCAGCAGCTTTTAGCAGAAGCCTTTCTGTGTCCACCAAGTAATCGCGTGATCTAAGCATAGTGGTAGTCGTGCTTTCAGCAGATATCTAGATGCACCGCACTGCCTGCTGCATTGCGATGAATCTTGAAACATCTGAGATATAGCTAAAGAATTCTATAGATTTCATTTGTATATAAATAGATTTATCTACATTCTATATGTAGAAATATAAACACGTATGTTTGTACATACAAAATGTATGATGAATATATAGATTATATAGATATATTCACATAAAGATGTATACATATATATATAGATATTAATATATATACATCTATATACATATATGTATATAGAATTGTGAATATATAGAATGTGTTAAATATATCACAATTTTATTTATAATTAGATATGATTGCTTTACTATTATATCGAAATAGAATATTCTATAGAGAAAATTTGATTTACCATACTTTCTCACAACTTCTTAACTTTAATATATATTTTAGTAGCTAAACTTTAAATTAAAATTCTGTTAAAGTCAAGTTTACTTTAAGCTTCAATCTACTTTAATCTTTAATCACCAATAACGAAAACTATTGGTATTTTAATATTAAAAAAATATTATCTTAGAATTTGACTTGTAATACTCGCGATCGAGATAACACTTGCACTTACTTTGGGGGGGGGGGACGCTATATGTATTTATATACTTATATATATGAATGGAACAGTAGTGGATGAGACGCAATGCAGAGTTTCTCTTGCTTTTGCGGAAACTTCCAAGTTCCGATCTTGCCAGCAGCTTGCGGCATTAGTCCGAATTCAGAAAAGTCAACTTGCGGCTGGAATTGAGTGCTAAGTGATTTCTACTGTTTCCGATGTGGCAATAATATCATTGCTTCTTAGTGTGGCATCCTGATCTTATGTCTTTGATGTTTGTGTGACTATTGTATAATAGTATAGGCAGCCGGAGAGTCGTGGGAAGACGTCCTTTCACGCTTCTCCGTGTCACAGCTTACGGATCACCTGTCAGAGTTCTCACAGTATACTATAATGCTTGAGGGAATACGGTCTGTCATGCGAGAAAAAGATCACGTTAGATATATTGACAAATAATGACAATTTAAAGAGGCTTAATGCATCTATCCTCTATAGACGTGATTGTATATCTTGGGGGAAAAATAAAAGCATTGAATGATATTTATATTTAGTAAGAGTGTAAATTCTTATATATACATATACTGTTGGCACACTGTAAAAAATACTTGAGTGGACACAATTAAATCTGAGGGTTGCGCGATTTGAGTTAAGTGAAGTATAATCAAGTCAAGAAGAATGAAAACCTAATTAGTTGAATAATTTCACTAATTAGATGAATAACTTCATGTAGTAAAATGTATTAAAAAATTTAGTCAAAGTATATGATTAACCGATTTGAAATATGGTTAAGTGTATTAATGTTAGATATTCATTCAACTACTACAAGGGTGATTTAACTACGTAATAATAATAAATCTGCATCTACATGGAGATCAAATCAATCATAGAGAAAAGTACATTGAACTAATTATTTACGTAATGCAATGATGGGGCGGTACAGTCATAAGCATATTTACAAAATTGATTAAATATCATTATTGATAGTAAATGAACATGAATATAATATAAAAGTAACAGGACTTAAATGTAGTACGAACTCAATAAATTATTGACGATACTTCACTTTGATTTAGAGCGAGAGAGCGTTTTGTAGAGCTATCAATAGATGGCACGTGTACTCGTAAGAGAGATTCGACATCCACCTGTATAAAGCGAGGATGGTTAAATGGTCAAACTATTAACCATTTTCATGCACTTCTTGCCACATCATGGCGATAAACATTTTTTCAGAGTGGCTACTGATCACAATGGATCTATATGATAAAAAATTTTAATGATTGATTAAATTATTTTTCAAAGTAACGGGATCAAATAAATTTAATGAATTGTCCTATTAAATAAATTATTAAATCTACTTCACTCGAAGGCAAAGCAGAGATCACCTCAAAATTGTTACTATCAACAATTTATTGAGTTCTCGTTACTTTGTAGAACAGTTCAGTCAAATATTAAAATCAGTCTGTTCTATTGCAGATTTATTTTATCGTGCTCATAAAGTATTTTTATTGACAATACAATTATATGTTCGTTTACTATCAATAATAGTTTAGTTAATTTTATAAATATTTTATAGAAATAAATTCAATGTTTATTTAACACACACACACACAAGGAAGATATTAAAGGAAGTCAAAATTTTTCTTGACGCAAGCTGACAGTTAGTTCGCCATATTTAATTCTGAGATTGAGTTGGTTTACGTCAATTCGAGTTGAATTTTCCTGATTTTTTTACAGTGCATAATATTAGACAAAAGTAATAGTTTTTATTATAATCTCTTCCATTTTCGTCTTTTTATAAAATATCATTTTTATTTTTGTATAAAATATAAATCCTTTACGACGCTTCTTGACATTCATGTGCGCGTGAGAGCGATTTATTTTATAAATCTCATATATGTATATTATGACTGATCGATATTCATGCAGATTGTGCATGTCTACGTACAAACAATCGCTGCATGCTAATTATTCCTATGTCGTGACACGGATACACTTGCAAGTCTGTTAATTGTATGCACGTTTTTCCTCGTTTGCAAAAAAGCCTATTACTCTTTCTTCTGTAACTATCGCAAAGTACTCGTACGTTATAAATAGAGTGCAACCTGAGGATGTTCGAGTCAATGCCAGCGAACGTGACTGAACAATGATGTCTCCGAGTGTTTTAGAACGGCCTGACGCCCCACTTCAGCAGCCAAGAGTCGTAGTCGTTTTTAACATGGTACATGCTATTCTCAGCATGTATTGTACATACGTTTACATATATGTGATGTGAGGAGAATTAGTTCTGCTGTCATTTAAAATATTCTCTAGGTTTCTCGGACAGTTCCGTCATGAGGAAGTGGCTGTGCAAGCAATTTTATGTCTCTGACATTCTACTTTTCATTCTACTATGCGACATTATTAATATGGAAGCAGTGATTGATTCATTTTAATTTAGCTCGGTGATTTATTTCGATTTTTCTCTTTCATTGTTTGGAATCAATTTTTAATTATTACAACAAAAATAATTTAATATCTTTTTATAACGCGAGAATTTTTATTTAAAGCATTTTAATAATAGAGGAAATTAATTTTAATAATAGGAATATCATTTTAATAATAGGAAATATAGATAAATAATGAAATTCTGTTTATCTACACATAATACTTACTAAAACATTTGTATACATAAGTAGTACAAAAGCGAAATGAATAGCATCGATGTTAGGCACTAAAAAATTGCAAATGTCACAGCGTTACGAGGATAATAAGACAAATAAGTTCGAGTATCACTGATACTTTCTGCACGACAGGTCTTGGGTGTCTTTCCAGTTGTAAAAACTTTTGTATAACGATATGGTAACGAAAGCAGGTTGATGAAAAATAAAATAAGAACAAAAGATAGTATATAGAAAGAAGAAAAGTAGGATAATGAAAGATTAAAAAAATGATTGCTATAGTGAAGAGATGGATAGAATATCAGAAAGAGAGGAGAAAGAAACAGAAAGAACATATTGTTTTTGCTAATTTACTAAAGACCCTTTTCTAACTTGTGACTCGTAGAGCTATTAATTCGCTACGCGCGAAACGCGATATGTTCTTTCTTTGGCGCACAACTTCCTTCCCTTTGTGTCTCGCTTTTTCGAAAGACTGATTAATTGCGTCACTATCCTTATAAATTGCTTTGTTTGCATTAGTCTTGCCGTACCGAACAAATGCTCGCTAATGGATCGTTTCAGCCAGAATAATCATTGCAAAGCACTAGCGCACCGACAGAGACGAATCGTGAGGGTAGCATTGGTGATATTATCTTGGATAAATGATTGTATTCGCATTAACGTGATACTACATAATGATTCACATTTCTCTTCTCATTAGCACGATTTTGCGTTCTGCCATATTATTATCTATAAAAGATATTATATTACAACAAATTTATATTATTTTACTATATTTCACATTGAAATTTCACATTGAAGTTTCGTCATATTCGAATATATTATATACATACAATATGTTTCTCTCTTTTCGTAATAGGATACAAATCCTAATTCTTCTTATTGTTTTATATGAATTAAATTTTATTAAAATATATAAAGTAAACAAAATGAAATATAATATGTAATTTTCGAAAGACTTGAACGTTATTCTTTTTTTAAGAAGATTGCGAAATGACTCGCTTTTTTTATGAGTGCTGAAAGTCTCATAGTATTTGCACCACAGTCGAATTTCAACTTCTTGCCTATACAGTCGGCTCTACACCCTGAATCGCTTTATTTTCTACAACAATGGGCGCACAATAAACCGGTATATTACACAGCTCGGTACACATACCTCTGTGAAATAAAAAAAGAGAATCACTCCCTGCGCATTACGGCGAGTTACGGGATACAATGGGGTCCCCAAAGCATAAAACTGGTCGAGAATGTTCTGGCTTTTGTACCGGCGGTATAACTCAAGTGTCATGCCATTATTTAACCATAGATACGACGGGTCTTTGCATTCTCCTGTGTGTCTGCTCGCCGAGAAGACCCGTTGTGCCCGACTAACGTAAAAGTTAATTGAAAAACAGGAAATTAAATTTTCGCAATTCCCAGTTGTGCGAGTCACGGCTTCTCGGATAATAGGAGCTATGTCGGCCTTTCCAACGACTCCTCTATAAATTATCGGCTTGCTTAATCATTCGCCGTCTGATCTGCCGGATACATTTGGAGTAAATTTATGTCTTGTCGTTTCTATATCGTGTCGATGCGGATCACGTACAAACTGTTCGAAAAATGGTTGCGATGCCATGTATCGTTAAGAATTTATTTAATTGCTTATTTTTAACTGTATGACTGACTCGTTGTCGAAGATGACGTTTACCACATGAATTATTATGTGCTTCTCCATAGAGTTTTTTCTCCCCGAAAAGTCAAACTTTAATTTAATTCTTTGAGTTTGGCATTCGACACGGCTGGTAGCACGAAAGCGAAGACGTTAGATCGATGCGAGGGCCGACAACTTCATTTTGAAAATAAGAAAACTTTTCTCTTGCAAGCCCTCGTCCCTCATCTTGCAAGCAATGTCAGATGGTGAATTTCATTATCGACAAGACCCGATATCTCTACATTAAAATCGTTCGAGACGAGACACACCTGACAAAGCTTGCAGTGTTGATACGATTCGACGCTGTCAAATATTGTTGAAATTTTCCGTTACTTCATCTTTCTATATGTATTGTGTTATTTTTCCTAACTTTTTTGTTTGTCATATACGACGTCTACATGACATTCTTTTTTTTTACAGGTTGTTCTTGTGTTGTATACAGCAGCTCGGACAGACCTCAGGGTGGCACTTTTACATCTCCTGATTTTCCAAAACGATATCCACCGAATATCGATTGTCTTCTGTACACATTCATTGGTCATCCAGATGAAATTGTTGTTTTGACGTTTCATCAATTCAACATCCGTCGTATCTGGCCCGAGTAAGTAATCTATATTTGAGGAGTGAATGTTCAAAACCTGCTACTTCTTTTGCATATAAATTAATAATAAAAATTATTATGATAGAATACAGTATAATATTAATTTCTATTTATTAGATATATATTGAATAGAAAGAACTATTACATTAGTATATTTTAAAATTTGTATAGTCTTCTATCAAGTAACGTGAAATAAATATCAGTTTTTTAATGTTTGCTCCTGTTCTTTAATTACATTATCTAAACAATATAATTGCAACGATAGGTGTAAATTTTGTATACTCATAATTTTCATCGTTTTCATTTTTGCGTATAATATCATGCATCCATTTCGTAAATTATAATTAGACAGGCTGTTTCGCTATACTCAGCACTGGCAGACAGCATTATGTTAACAGATAAATTATCCATGCACAGCGATTTGTCATGCACCTAATTCAGGCCTTCCGTTGTCCGGTAGAGTCTATTCGCGGTTGTCTACCGCCAATGGAATGCAGCCATGTTCCGTATGTTAAATTATAGCGATATAGAGAATATAAACATATACCTACATACATTAAGGAAATGTACAGAAGGTGTGCCAGAATTTCTAGCATTGCATATTATAACTAATGAATTGAATGATGTTGATTTTTACTTGCTAATGATCTGAGTTAAGAACGTGTCCAGCAAAGTAATTTATAATGACGATGCGTTTTATCAATTTTTAATCAAGATTATTGCAAATGTTCATTTATTCCTATAATTTAGCCAATAATGCAATCCGTTTCCGATTTTTATTTCTATAAATTACGTAGATTATATTTTCTTTGGAAAATTGTACTCGAGGGAATTTCGAGTGAAATATCTTTGCGCATGATCGTTTACTAAAATTCAGTGCTTGAGAGTGCAAAGATCTTTGAGACATAGTAATAAGATTTTAAGAGCGATTCGATTCCGCTATAACTGACGGAAAGTAAAGTTATAGCAAGAGTTTTTTTTCCAACGTTCGTCCGCTTCATTAATTTTGTATTAACCGTAATTAAATTTTTAATGTATTGACTACCGATTAATCCTTCTTCAAGAGTTGGCCCTCTATATGCGAATTTATGGATAAAGATACTTTTTTTTTTAATAAAGCAAGCTAAATCAGTATCGAACGTTATTGAAATTTCTTGTCGGGGATTTATTAATTAAGAGTAACGCTGTTGGCAAAATGGGAATTAAAATTGGCTTCTTCAGTGCTTTACGTTCCAATAGTTTTACGAAAACACTTAGAAATTTGTAACGTAATGACCATTTCGTGAAATTGAATTCGAGATGCGATTCGTCCCAAGGTGAGGGCGAAGCGAGAAACGAGTACGGTGACTTATGGCGCAAGTCCCGGTAGTGCTTGAGCAAGGCAGAGGGTAGTAGCCAATTTGTAGCGCGTTACGTACTTCTGTTACCTAGGGGAAAGTGCAATAGTGGTGCACGTGTAAATCGTGCATTGCTAGAGTGGCTTGACAAAACTTGCAAACTGTTTCGTTACCCGTAAGAGGAAGTTAACGCCATCCAAATAGAATTTAATGTAGATTCTTTTCAACTTCATGACGACAAACTCTGCGTTAATTCTAACCACGTAGCATTCGAAAACTATATGTTATTGTGTAATAATGACCAAGAGTATTTGCAGAAGTCGTAATTGTAATACGAAGGAAAATATAGGAAATTAGATGAAATAGGGATGGCGGGTTGACGTTCTCCAAAACGACTAAATGCGCTTTAAATCTAGCTTTACCTTAATAATCTATGTACATTCGTCGGGGATTTCTCGTGCTTCTACGTTCTCGTAGAATTTACGTTGCGCCTGAATGCAGTGTTTTAGGATCCAAAACGAGCGCAAGTCCGTTGCAGCAAGACGTTTACTTCACCTGTACCACAATTTATTATAGGTAGGAATTTAACGTAGAATCCTTGGCAAAAACGAAGGTCGGACATGAAATATATATTTTAATGTGAATTATATATTAAACATTATTATTTAAATCTTTGTAATATTGAACGTTTAACAAATCTTTTTAAGTTATATCGAAGAATAAGACATATTGTACATTTTACTATTTTATATTAAAAATTATAATATTTTTAGTGTAAATTATAATAATTTTATGTGTATATCTTCCTTTAAATAAGAGTACTTATTTTGATTAAAAAATATTTTGTACAGTCGCGATGCTAAGGCGCCTTTCTTCGTGAGCTCGAAGCTGGTTGCTGCTTATATTCGCCGCGCGTCAAGTCCCACGGCAACACGGTAAAGGTATAGGTACCCTCCTTCACTTCCGTTGCATCACACAGCGGACTGTGGTGTGCCTGATTGCACGACGGTCGCGCGGCGTGTTCCCTTGACACTCGCCCGCAGTACCTGCCAGCTCGATTGCAACCGTAACGTGGGATGCACCGGGACAACAGCGTTTCCCAGGCCGCGACACCGTTGCACTACGATGTACATTCCGCTGCACCAACCCCTTTCGCGTTATCCCCTTTGCTTATATCGATACCAATGTTGCGCGTCGTTCTCGGCGTCTGGAGAACCAGAATCCGACGTGCGATTTCTCGATGGTTAATGAGATTTGAACGCACGCGTCCATGCACTAAATTTCAAAATTTCTGTTTGAGGAATTCGTTCAAAATGTATCGCACGTTAAGGTTTGCTCGGTTTGCCGATTGGTATAGAGTACAGTAACTTAGCACGCGCAGTGGTGAAGTTATGCGGAAACGAGAAGAGTAGCGGAATAGCGTGCGGGGACGGGTTGCGAGTTCAGGAAGGAGGAAGTTACAACGAGAAGGGAGTTACTGCTCCAAATACAACGGGTGTCGCTATGGTTAGGACAGATTTTATTTTCTCCACCGAACTCGGTTTTCCTTCCTACAAACGGAATATGAATCTACTTTTTGTGAGAACTTCTGGTTGCACTTTCCTTCCACTAAATCCGTTATCCATTTCGGGAAAATGTAATATCACTGTCGATTCAGGTTCGAGAAGTGTCATCGTGACTCAAAGATATTTTTAACATCGCATTACGAACTCTACACTCATGATAATTGTAGCGCGCTTTCGCGATAATCGCTACAGATGCCCGCGGCGTTTACGTACGCAAATGCTCATAGCGGAATTTCTGCTGTCGCGCATTATGCATCGAACTGCGTCGAGGTCACGTCGACCAGCGGAACTTCCGACAGACAAGACGGACCGTTGGAAATGCATGGCAAACAATCCGGTAATGCGCAACGCTACGCGAAACGTAGACGCCTACGCGCTGCTCGTACAAATCACTCGAGCGGTTATTTCGGCAGTTACATCTCATCGTCAGTTACAGACCGTCTGAAATTTCTGCGGTTGGTTTTCGAACGTTCGCCTACGGCTACTGTCGAAGTATCCTTCAGGAACTTTATCTCTAGAGAATCGATTGTTGCTCACTAATTTAGACGCAACCCAGAAGGAGCTCACCTAATAGCAATGTTCTCTGTACGTTGATTGTATTTAAATTTGCAGAGTAGATTGCTTGACTTTAAATTTGTCTATCTATCATTTCGTATCAATTTTTTGCTGCTAGCATTCTCAACTACTAAAAAAAATGAAACATGTATTTCTTTCCAAAACTTTTTTATTTGCACTCAATATTTTTCTTTAATTGAATGTACCTAATACTTGTAGTTAATTGAAAAGAATTTTCCGAAGAGAGAGTCTCTCTCTCTCTCTCTCAGAACGGGAGCGCTGCCAAAGTCAATTCTCTTGGGTATTTTTATTAAATTTCATTGAAACTTGTTGGGGAACGTAATGAAGAAAAATCTTACTCCTACGGTTCTTTTCCACGTTTATAGTGGTATACCAGGTTTGTAGTACATATTTGTATGACCGAGTAGATTATGCCGTGCAGATTAATATTTTCATAAAAACGGAAGTTAGTTGAGTTCTTTGCACAGCGCGCACGACTGCCGTTTATGCGGAGCACGCACGCGCGTCCTCCGAGTACACTCGTTTTGAGCGAGATTCTATTTACAAATCCTTTGCCGTCCGCGGTCATAAATCGTTTCTACTTCTAAGGATCGCGCCCGGGATCGCGTGCCGCGTGTCCAATATTAAGTTGCCTATGTAGACGGCCCTATTAATATGGCGCACGAGGCGCATGGCGATCGTTTACAGAGTGCCGCCTAGTGCATGTCCTAAAGCTTAGAAAATCCCTCGGAGAAGAGAGGAAACTTCGGCTTTATATCCAAGGGCGCCGATAGTAAGCCGCTTTCCCTGCGAGTTATATACGAGCAAGAGATACTGCTTCAAGTTTCCAAGCGAACTAAGGATCTTCTAATGGATACCCCCGGGTTCTAACTATTAAATGAGCACGATGCACGCGGTCGGGTATCCCGGTAGCTTTCGCGAACGCGGAATGAGTAAATTTTTATATAAGGTACTTTTTAAGATAATTATAACACATTAATTTTGTCATCAAGTTTATTATACGGTCAGTGGCACAAAAGCGTTGTTAGTAGTTTTTTTCGAAAGAAACTTAGAGTATATTAAAAAAAAAATTATATTTTAAAACTTTGTTGTACTAAAATTATTAGTGTGATGTCCAATCACATAATTATTGATTATAGCTTGTTTTTATACTTTCCGAAACGTGCTTTTTACGAAATCTTCACAAATTATATAAAAATGATGTCACGGTAAGCCAGCTTTCTTAATCTCTGGATACAAATTCGAAATATGAAAATATCTAATCAATAATGAAGATGAAGAAAAACAAATATTTATTTTAAAACAGTTATCTTCGTACATTCGGAAGATTTGGAGGTTCTTATTTCAGACTCTAGTCGAAAATCTCGTGGAAAGCTCAACGACAGATATAATCAATAATAATAATGATTGAATATCATACTAATTGTAAGTAAATGTATTTTAACGCATAATAATGTACTTTTAAAATATAACTTTAATTTTTAATATACTAGATTCTTTCAGAGAACTGCTGATGGCGTGACGCTTTTGTGCCACTGATTGTATTTTATTCTCCAGCGATAAGAACGCTAAATGCATTTCAGTTTTAATTATCAAAAAATATTTGTAAATTAAACAGTTTCACACGATATTCGCATATATATTATTCGATTATATCAGTATATGACCAAACAGGAGCTTCAAATGTTTTTTGGCGTTAAAAGCTATCGAATTACGTGAATCTTTGTTCAGTGCAATTTCACGCAACGTGGTCGTCAGCGAGCTATCTTGGCACGGCATGCGGCAATGCAGACGCCTAAAGACGAACAGGATGGCGTCGTTGTTTCGTGTACACGGAAACGCGTGGCCACTCCGGAAGGAGAGGAAACCTCCAGTTTGTGGCGGAGGTAGCGGACAGTAGTGTGGAACATTGTAGCATTGGCTTTCGTAATGGCTCGTACCAAATACCTAGCGGTCGAGCCAGTAGGAATTACTTGTTGGTGGCGTAACTGTTGAGATTAATTATGTGCGAGATGAAATTCCTGGATTACGGGCTGTGACAATTGAGTTTGTCGTCTATCCAGTATCCACCTCGAGGCTCAACTGTGGAGAGGTTTAGTTTTGAGTCTTCTCGCTTCACTGTTCTCTGTTCATGATCGTCCGACTTTGTGCTCGAAGATTAAATTAGCCGGAAGTACACACCGTACGAAACTGTGTGAAGTAGCAGACACAAAATGCTGGAGTCGCGAATGCAACGGGATGAAGCTGTAAAACACGTCGACTGAATTCCCTATTCGAAGTTTCTTTTTAATTGTCATGAATATTTCAGCTTTCCACGGATGACGTGGAACAAGAGAAATAGGATTGAATTCGCCGGACGAAAACTTTGCTCTTTAGATTCGTAGCGGTTAGACACGACTGTCGAGATATCCTTGTTCTTCCTTTTGTAGAGCCCACCGTTATCCAGAATTACAGGTTTTTATGCCCTTAGGGGAAAACCGTTCAAGATGGGAAAAGATGTCCTAGTAATCACTATAGAATTCTTTTTAATTGCATAATGTATTTTCTTTGTTTTCTCTTCTTAAATTACTTTTTCTCTTTTCTTAGATTACTCTTTCTATAACGCTTAATAAAAGTAAAAAAATTATAATTAAGAATGCATAATATATACTAGATATTTGGGACTATCTAATTTGTAGAAAATTTTTACGAACAATATCATTGTTAAACTTTTATTATTATTTTCTATAGTAATATTATCAGAATAGATATTTGAATACTCATTAAAATGGTAAGTATTACGTATATTAAATTCAAAGTCTCGTCTGTCGATGGTACTTTCAATTATCATAAATGCAACAACGTTGACTTCATGAAATATTCAATATAACGACAGCCGTCGAACGATCGCGGAAGTTATCAGATAAACAAACTTTGTCTCGGAAATGAATGGTGCCACTAATGTCGGAAAAAAGAACATGAGATTTCTTTTATTTTTTCAGCCATGAAACATCACCAACATTCACCATTAATAGCAATACGAATATATACGTAATCATGCTCTGATACACAACATAATCGTATAAAGGTAGAAATATTTAGCACATGTAAAAAGAAAATAATTCTGCTGGAAACGATTAATTGTGAAATAAAGATCAGTTTGATGACACATGTTTGCATTCTGACTTTCTATTTACAATTATTCGTAAAACAAAAACAACATAAAATTAAAAATTGAAATGTTTCTTTATTATAATAAGATAACGTACGAAATACTCCTAGAAAAGAGTATTAATTATTAAAAAAGTTAATCAGTATCGATATTTTTTTGTATGTATAACATTAATAATTATTTTGTATGTATTAAATTGTAGAATATAATATATTTAATTTCTTTTTAAAATATTGATATAATGATCTCCAGACTTTGAAACGCTTTTCTCGCTAACATTTATTTTCTGTCTCTAATACTTTTAAAATATGCAACCGGGTCGCTTTAGTGAAACGTCGCATAAAGTGAAGTGTTTTCCGCGATGTCTCCAATGAAAGGCCACTTTACGCGATTAGTTTAATACCAATTTTTTCCCAGAGCATTCAACATTGTCTATAATGCCTAACTTTGTAATTTACGAGTTTAAAGATGTAATATATTAAAAAAATTCGTATCTCTTTCGCTGGATGGAGTTAGCATTTAAAAGAATCTTAAAAGTTATGTTCTGGTGTTGGCATATTGGTAATAAGTCGTAATAACTGCAGTAGATTTATTTGCATATTCTTGAAATTTTCTTGTTTTTCTGATTCTGCGTCATCCATCACCTGGCAGTTGCCTTTTTTAACAATACCGTGAAATTTTTCGACAATGTCCTCGTCATCTCCTTGCGGCCATTATTTAAATTCGCATTTCATCGCGTACGTTCTGTTGACGTAACGTGTAGCATCTCACAGTGATGTTTACTTTCCATCAGGGGCGCCCAAAGCGCAGGCATTCGTTATTCCGTTCGTGGGACAGTTTCCAATTTCCGAGGCTAGAGTCACGACCGCTTCACATGTCGCCTTCCTTGATTCGTCTCTACCGTTTCTGTAACATTGCATAGGTAGTATATGCGATGATTAACCATCCCGCCCTTTCGTGAGTGGCACGTGCAAAATGGAGAAGGGGGTGCGAAACGCGAATTAACGGAGCGTCGGTCTTTTGATTGCGCGAGTTCCATCGTAGTCATTTTTTTCTCCCGCATCGCTCTCAGAATGAATAATTCAGAAGATCTCGCCCCAGAGAGTCTACGTACAACCTCCCACGACCTCGTTCCCCCGACCTCCAAGCCGCGGTGCCACATTCCACATTCCGCAATCTCTTCGTATCTTCGCATCCCGGCGTCTGCGTTCATTCCTCGTCTGGTCGTTCGCTCGGCGACCCGCACAGCTTCTTCACAAGCCATTTCATCCCTTACGCGGATCCTTTGCATACTTAAATGCACGCGCGATACGCTATTCGAGCTTTGACCTTTCGTTCGCTCTGGTATCCAATACGCGTTTCTCTCATGAATCACTTGACGGCATCGGTCCTATTTGACTCTGGTCCGCTTCGGCAAAGCCTGATTCATCAAGGCTTGATGGTGGATGATATCGATGTAAAATTTGAAATTTATGGTTGGATCAAACGTGATGTTAGCAATAAAATTGTATCTGACAGTATAAAACTGTGTAAAACAATTTTTTGTAAGGAATTAATTCTAAGTGATTATATTGTGTAATAACTTATTCATAAATTGAATTATTATGTGAGTTTATTAGCACATACAAACTTTAAAAAGAACGATAAAAATGATTTATCTTTTACAAAAAATCCGCAACATTGTCTCTCATCGATTTTGATGGGCTTTGGATATATTGTAGAATATCAAGAAATGTTGTTTATCTCAAGGTTTAGGAGCTTAAACAATCCCTTGAAAATAACAATTTTTTTTCATCTTCAGCGAATATCTTCGAAACCATGAGGATTTGAATACGAAAAAAATGTTTTATACAAAAGTTTTTTAGTATTTCATATTCTTAATAATAATTCATATTTTTCGAAAATGTTGAAAGATATTCACTGAAAAAAAATGAAAGAAATCAGTTCAAGAAGTTTTTTCAATATCTGAGATAAGCAGATAAAAACTATAAGTTTAATATTTTTTGATGCTCTACAACGTATGTGTCTTCACCGATTTTGATGGATTTTATAACTGTAAAGTCCATAAAAATCGGTAAGGAATAGTTCCGACGATTGCCTTATTGTCAACAATAAATGTACTAAAGTATTGTATACCTATACTAATAAAAATGTCTATACACCCAGAGAAAGATTTCTTCGATTCAAAGAAATGTTTCTTTGCTTATACGGTTAAAGAAAAAATTTCTTTAATTTGAATATAATTTTTTAAAATCAAATAAACTTTTTAATTTAAAAAATTTATTTTCAAATCAAAGAAATTTTTTCTTTAACCGCACAGAGAGAAAAATGTTTGGTATTTGTAACTATAATTATATATTACTATAATTATGATTATTACTGCTATAACAATAATAACAGTAACTATATATATATAGTTCCAGCAACAAATGTATATAATTGGCAACCTAAAATGACTATAATTATAGTTGTTATAACCATAAAAAAATATGGTTGTCCCAAAATATAACTATAAAATTATAGTCACTTGAACCATTTTTCTGGTAATTTTAACTATTTTATGGTTATAACAACTATAATTATAGTCATTTTAGGTTGCCTATTATATACATTTGTTGCTGGAACTATATACATAGTTACTATTATTATTATTATTATAGCAGTAATAATCATAATTATAGTAATATATAATTATAGTTACAAATACAAAACATTTTTCTCTCTGTGCATATAGCAAAGAAACATTTCTTTGAATGAAAGAAACCTTTCTCTGGGGGTGTACTATATATTACTATATATTATATAAGAAAGAATATATCTATTATTTCTCTCATATTATATTTATTTTACATTATATTGTATGATTGTCATTTGCATATAATGTTTACGACTGATTAATTCTATCTATTAGTCGATTAAAAAATGTTATATGCATGCCACGTACGTTTCATTATGCGATATGAATATAAAAGGTATATTAAAAAATAAAATGTTTTTGAAGAGTTTTATTTATTACAAGACAAAAATACTACTCTGGATACGTTCAATTTAATTATTCGTCGGTGTTCTTTGATATTCAACATCTCTTGAATAAGAAATACAAACAATGTTATTTACGGAAATAAAATACGAAGTGTATTGGATTGTTTTCCATGAAACACACCATTTGTAAGCCGTATAATCATTTTAAAATCTGCAAGCTCTCTCTCTCTTTCTCTCTGTACCGGCTATTAAATGAGAAAGAATACAGAATATATTAGATAGTTTTTATCATGCTCGTCGGATATTGCGTTTCACATTTGACAAAATTTTGAAGAGTTACGTACAACGATTTTATATTTCGTGACGCCATCTCTGATAATGTGTAAATAATAATGTAAAAGTAGGTCACTCGCGTGGAAGAAGGATGACTGCTCGCATGAAAGCCGTTGAGATTTAATGTTCTTTGTCATTATTTATGTATTAAGACGTTTTCAAAGTGAAGAGTACGACTAATGTCGTTTAAGGTAAGCGCTATATAGTTTTTAGTTTAAGTATGACGTTATGTTAAAAGCCGATTAGTTCCTCTTTCGTAGCTTGCCTTATATTGCACAGATCGATCCATTGCTAAGTGTGGCGCAACGATCGATCTCAAGGATGTAATTATTTCTCTTCACGTCATCCTCGATACAGCACCTAATATCTGAATGAATATTATTTAATAACTATAAGGAAGTATTCCTTGTTGGATGTGCAATGGTTTAATATATAATTTAGACGTCAGATCGTTTTTTGATAGGTGGGTATTTATAAGAAAAGGCGGTTGTACTACCACAAAAAGTGCGTCTTCTCATTGCATTACTTCGCTACATCGTCGCTGTAACATGACAGCATAAAAGGCTCATGACGAGGCAACAAGGCGGCGTGATTTAACTGCGTCATGGCATTCGTGCGAAATTCTCTTGTGAAATTTACTCTCTCGTACGGAAGTTACACAAGGAAAAAGGGGATTCTTCTGTTTCACTTATGAGTAAAGTCTTTCTGAGCGTTTACAATACAGAGTCTATGCGAGTACCTATATGCGTGCGTGCACATATGTCTTCATGTGTGCAACACAATATTGATATATTATTTTTTAGACTTTATGTATTTTTAAGATGTTCGCCATCTAGAAGTTATAGACTAATTTACAATATCGAAAATCTAGATTTTAATATGTATAATCACCGCTCAAAAACTTCAGCTTTCACTTTGCGTTTATGAAAACATCGTAATATCTATAAAAATAAAATATAAATATAGTTTGCATATGTATTATGTTTTTAAATTTATCGTTATGTATTTTCACTAAAACTGGAAAAAAGAACTTGTAGTTGTGTTTAATTTTTATAGAAATATTGTTTACATATACTATTCTCTCATTGTTAGTTATAATATCCAAATGTTTATCAGTGTCTAGTGCAAAACTTGAAATTGATATTTCTTTCAATTGATACACATGATATTGATCTATTTAAGAAATGTACTTGTAATTTCCATTTACAATTATTTATTGGCAGTTCGCAACTTTATTGAATATTTCTGACCGAAAAATATATTATATCATAATTCTTATATATCAAAAATAGAAATGTTAACAAAAGCATAAGACATCCTGAAACTTTTGAGTGATAGTGTATAATGTAAATGATTAAAATAACTGCTTTCAAATCCAGATAATATGTTTAAGATAAATTGCAGATTCGCGTGACTTATCCGTGATAATCTTTCGTATTTTTTCAAGAATGTAAAAGCGAGTTCAGGTCGGTGATTTCGGTTCACAACTCTATAACTGCTCTACTAAACTGTTTAACTTTTATGAGCATTAAATGTGAGTGGTTGCGATACCATACTACGAAGACATATCGTCATGCGTCATACACGATTCAAAATTTGATGAAAGACTTTGATTGAGACATCGTAAAGTCGACATCGTAGGCTCGATATCGCTTGATCCAATTGCATCTTTTAACAAGAAATATTTATGATGTGAAATAACAAACGTTAAGATAAATCAATAAGAAGTTGATGCAAGTTTTTTCCTGATTAATATTCAAGTAAAGGATAAAATGAAATAGGACGGTAAAGTAAGAAATTAAGATATGAAAGAGAAGATAAGAGAAGTACTTTGTAATAGATGATAAATGACGAGGTATGTCAGCTGTTGTTGGACTTGAAAATTATAAGAATTAAGATATTCAGAGATAGAATCGCTAGTCGGAAATTATTATGTCGTGTATTGAAAATAATTTGATGTAAATAATAATTCCATTTTGGCGATGAGCAACGAATGTTGATTTCAATTGAATGAAAGACAGAATAAACAATACGTGTATAAATGAAGAGATCCATCTGTAAAATTTAAATTTCACTTGTTTCGGCGAAACAATGTTTAATTACTGTAATGCAATTTGAGTCTCAATTCTCATGAGAAACGCACAAATAGTAAGTATATATAAGAAATTTTCCGTTCTTTTTTGATTTTTAAAATATCAAGTTTTTCTTCTTGACAGTGCGCATTATTATGTATATATACAGTTTAGCGATTTACTCCGAAAGAACTTAATCGTTGTTTATACTACCCACACACAATCTCATGAAAAGAGACGAAATAATAGAAAAATGGCATTAGTTTTATCTCATATTTTACTTACGAATGTTAAACACTCGTAACTTTATATCAGATTTGTTTTAATTAACAACGTGATAATTAAAAACTCTTGCAACTGTTTTAAGACCATCAGAAGAAATTCTCGTTATGAGAACAACATAGCTCTTGTTTGATGTAAAACTTCTTCACGAGAAAGTATCACCGCAAGATACAAAACGAATGTAGTTTAAAAAAGATTTTTTATTACTTGAGAAGCAACTGCTTTATACCTTTGAAAAAATTACCAGGGTTGCATTCCCTGCAGTTTCTTAAGAAGCATAATAAAATTTCGTAATAGAGTTTAAATCGATAATAACGATAAATTTATTTTAATTACGTAAGAAAGTACCTGATAGAAACTATTATATCTTTCATCGTTTTTGTCTATTTAAATTTTATTACTATTAGGTAATTATTTTTTAAATAGATTGGAAAGTATGTAAATGTAATTATTGTGTTAATAAACTATATATATATATATTGTATATATATTGTATATATACGACACATATAAAATCAGAAATTAGTTAGGAATTTTATTAAAAGAAAAACTTGTATTTATATGTATGATCATTAATTGTTAAATTTAGCAAATAATTATTTCCAATTTCTCTCTTCATTTTAGCCTTTTAGTTTGATTACTTTGGATTAGATTACGTTCGGTTGTTGATTCAAAGTATTCAAGCAAATAACCCATCAGTTGTCATCTTTAAGAGAGATACTCTATGAAAAGGAGGAAGGAAATTAAATTGATCGAGAATAGTTACAAGATGGAAACGGAATGCTGAGTGAGTTATTTGAAAATGCAGCACGTTCGTAATAAATCAATGTTAAATCTCTTATTATTCGAAACAGATATTTTAGCTAAGATTTAGTAGTACGTTTCTTTATTATCGGCTAGTATGAAGAATTGAATATAATGATATGTACTCATTTTTCCAAATTGTTTATTCGAAATAAAATAATAAATTATGAAAGAAAGTTAGAGTAATAATAATAAATAAAATAGTGCGAAATGAATATTACAATTGAAATGGATATTACTAGTTGAAATATTCAGTACTCTATTAATAAGAAATGAGAGATGAAGTTTGCGCTTGTCGTCACTGCATTACTTTCAAAACTTTGAAATTAAACTTTTTAATCGGACAAAAATCAGGTACTTCTCTTCATTGAGAAAGAATTAGAGAAAGGAAATAGAAAGACTGGGATAGGCAAGTCACGGCATTTGAGTGGATCAGAAGGGGATGATCGTTGTCGATGAGAAAAAGACCAAAGAGTTGCCGTAATAATATAAAGATGACGGGACAGATTTTCCGCGCGGGTTGAAGCTTACGATTAATTCGAATTCGAGACGAATGGTTCGCATACTCAGTACAATAATACTTGGCCCTTTCCGTCAAGCTCTTTCGATTGGGTTTGTTTCGGAAAAAGGTTTGTGGCTGCACATTCCTTTACTACAGTCAAGAGAAACACTGAAAAGAAAGAAAGCCAGTGAAGCATACGAGAGTAAGGATTCCAAGAAGAATAAAGCCACGAATAAGATTAGAATAGAGCTAAATACTAAGAAAATAAAATAAAAAAGATCCTATACCTTACGTGCTTATGGAAAATTAAAATACTTTGCATATTTTTATCGATTTGTGCGCAGCCGGAAGGTTTCCTTCTGCGATTTTTACGACACAGCTGTATTACAAATAAAATGTGACAACAAGAGTATGCCAAATCGTGCTGCGAATATCGGAAGCCCGTCTGCTCACCTCTTTGTAAGGTGGGCCTTGCTCTTCCCTCCGAAAAGTGCCACCACTGACGCTCTTACATTCTTACCCTCTTTCACGTCCATCAAATCACCGTTCGCTCACCGTTACCCATTTTGCTTTTCTACAGAAATAAGAAAACGTGTGGAAAACGCAAAAAAGGTACATTCCGCTCGTTCTCCGCGATTGAAAAATACCACCGCACTGGGAAGAGACGATAAATGCCCGGGAACTATGTGGGTCGAAAATACAAAGAGCTCGAAGGTATTACTCATACCATACTATTAAAGCAATTATTACTAATTGTAAGTGGTTATAAAAAGATCGCCATGACGGACGTTGTTGTGAATCCGGCAGTAAACGCGAGTGTAAATTTTTGTCGTTGTACACATCAGATAATGGCTCTTTACTTTCATCTGTCTCCGTTTCACTTTCATGCATTTCCTACGACGAGTTCTCAGCTTACCGTCGCTTTCCGGCAGATGTTGGTCCACTGTCCAAAGCAGACGACAACTTCGTTTGTCAATGCGAACCGTTTTCTCTGCGAACTTGCGAACTCTCCTCTCTCTCTCTCCCTCCCTCCCCCCTCTCTATTTCTCTTTTTCTTTCTCTATCAGACGATGGCAAATTTGTTCATCGTCCTGTATTTTGCTTGCAACCGAGGACGGATACTCGCGTTTTATCTCATAAATTCTCTTTCGCGCGTAAGTAATCGTCGGTAAGAAGCTGAAATCGTATCCGCTGCAATCTCTCGCGCTAAATGAGAAACAGGAGAAGAAGGCAGCAAGAGGCAGGAAGAAGAAAACGAAGCAGGATCGATAGAACATCTCGAGTACAATGGCGAGAAGCAAGCGGCCGTGAATGCGTTAGATTGCACAACGATATTACAAATCCTTGAGCTCATCATTAGGCCCATCGTATAATAGAAAGATTCTTGTCAAGGAAGGTAGAATCAGAACGATGTTGAGGAAGAAAATGGCTTGCAGTTATGAAAGCTCTTGCTTCTGAACAAGTAATAATTATCTCATAATTATAGTACAGCAACTTCTTATTTTCTCCACGAAAATCGTTTTCACTTTTCGCATACGTAGTAAATAAATGTATAAATTATTACTCTAATATAATAGTATATAAAGCCTCATTTTCTTAAATGGAATTAAACTACCATTCGCTGTTTTGGAGCTTTTTTTTTCAATTCTCAGTATATTTTCATATTGCACCAAATTTCGTTTTGTGTATTCTACTTTAAGCATTGCATACATACAGTGAGTGGAAAAAGTATTCGTACAGAGAAAATATTTTTTAAAGAAAGTTTATTTTTAAAAAGTAAATATTATCCAGCGAGAAGAAGAGTCATCGAATTGATGTCGAATCGATATCAATACGATGATTTCAACATCAATTTGACATCGATTTTAATTGACGATCATAATTCTTGTTGGGTAATTAACAATTTATTTGTAAAGAATAAAATAGACTGTATGTTTCTTAAAATTAATAAGCGAAAATTAAAAGTTGTATTGTTTGGATGCTTAAAAAGTATTCGTACAATCGAGAAATTTAGCTTCTAAAATTAAAAATACATGCGAAGCTCGTTTGTTTATGTTGGAACAGAATATATTCATTGTATAAAATTGCTAATTAATGTTTATTTTCTACAAATAAGACTTTTTATAAAAAATTTCCTTGTACGAATACTTTTTACTCTCACTGTATGCCAGTTCATGTACAATGCTAAACTATATATACCATGGTATTCTTACTGTGACTAAAAATTATCTTTATAGACTCATTTTCAAGAAGGATATTGTGTGTGTATGTGTATGTCTTGTATAATATTTTATAAATGTATAATCATCAATCACGCTTATAACGTTTGCAGCTATAAGAAAATTATTAAGATATCTTAATTTTCTCTATAGTGTCCACATAATCACAGAAGGATAGCAATCATCGACTCTTTTCAGTGATCGATATTTTGTACATGTCACGTATCAATTTATCACAAACTTGACAAACGTATAATGTAGTTTCTCACGATAAGGTCAAGTGGCAAGTGGAAGTGGAGCTTCCTTTACAATCAGAATCATGCGAGCGGTATTCAGCGTTTTGAAGTCGACGAATAGAAATAGTTGAACTCATATCGAATCACTTGAGTCGGCCGGTACTGCCGCCGATGCAATTTTTGTTCCACTCGAAGACAATAACTCGCGAAAGGGGGGATCGAGTGCAGAACATACAATGGAGAGAAGCGGGTCACGAGCTTGGCCGAAGCTGATAACATTTCGTTATATTGAATCACGTACGCTTTCGGATATTTAATAAAAAAGAAAGAGACTCCAGAATTTTTGTCACGTCTAATACAAACAATAGTTACTTGATATGATGAGGAATGAAAGTGCTGCGCAAAAAATTATGCTGTGAATAATTTTGCGATATATTTTTGTATCATTAAATTCCGCGTTCTATTTTTTCATCTTTATTTTACTATATTTCGGTGAATTTTCAAGAAATAAAACGTTATGTAATTTTAAAACGAGCATATAAAATTGCAAAAGATTTGCCTAAAACGTTTAGTTTAATTTGTGAAAAACTAGATTTGCATACATACGCGATTAGCATACATCATGATAAAATTTTTTTCTGAATTATTATAAAGTTAAATTATAGTTTTCATCTCTAAAAGGCCACGATAGAACATGTCGTATCCGCGTGAAATGCAACGCGAGTGAATCAGAATTTTAAGAGCATCCGTGACGTTGCATATCTACGTCCGTAGCAGAAATGTCGCGAGCAATCCTTATTTATTTAGAATAAAGAATAATACATGATGTTTTCAGTAGCCCTTTACAAATTGCCTCTTTTCAAAAACATAAGAGTGCGGATGTGCGACGTTTCACGATTCAAGACTGTCACGGAATGTTAGTTACATGCTAAGCATGTATATTCTGTTATATATAATGGAAGATCAATATTAAATTTTTGTATTTTGTGACTAAAAAAAAGGAGTTATATTCAAGTCTTAAAGTATGAGTTGGCACTGATGTTGCAAGATGTAACATAGTGTCATGGCGAACCTAACATGCATGAGAGTAGCTTTATGATACACTTACAATTCACGGAAAAAGCGGTCCACACGGGTATCCGGCAGAACGCCAATGTTATTTACACCCGCGAAACAAGTCCAATAAACATTGCGATCCCGGAAAAAATTTCGTCGAGCGCACAGTCTCTCTCATATACAGATACTTTTTATTTATCGCCATAGTTTCGTCGACGAGACTCTGTGCTCGCGTTTGCGACCGCGTTGGAAAATGTCGCGTATTTGCATCGTCCGAGTTTTTCTACGAGCTGTAAAGTCGCAATGGAAGCATATCGAACATCCACCTGTTTTTCTCAAATCAACCATGTTTACCTAGCTAAAAATACGAACTGTCTTAATTAAATGATGTGACAAGAGAGCGAAAACAAGCCGAACGACAAATTAGTTCCACGATAAAAGCGCGCGATATAGCTGCAAAATATTAAAAGGTACAATGTGATTTTTTACGCTTGGTGAAGGGCTGAACGCAGTACCACTGAAAATGGGATCCCCATCGTTCAGAAATAAATATAGGCCATCACCACTACCGGCGACTAAAAATACGGCCCATTGTACAGAGAGGAGCGTATACAAAAATATCCGGTGCCGAGCCGTTGTCCGCGAGTTTATTGCGCAAGATTCATCTTCACGCGGATGCGGTTGATACACAATAGGTAAATCTCAGTTCGCGCGGGCGGATGCTATTATGGAGGCGCTTACAGTTTATTCACCATGTATCATTAACTCTCCCAACGGATTTAACCAAATACTACGTCATCTTTTGCAAAGAATATTCTTGTGTTCGTTTTTATGCTACGAAAATAGACACTACTAAATAGATACTAACAGTACTAATAACAGTACTAACAGATACTATTATTTGCAGTTTAAAATTAAGTACAATAGATTCGAAAAGATGCTATTAGAAACCGACAATCTCGTACTACTTGATGATTCATTAAGGAAAAGTCATTATATGACGCAAACATAGAAAGGGATAAGTAATGGTCGTCTACGATGAGGTACGTAAGTACAAGGCATCGAGCGAAATACGGCACGTGCTAGAACAATCGTTCAAGTGCAGGGTTAAATCTCGTGTTCTTATACTTTCTTATACTTATTGCAGTCGCTCACACTCTTAGGAAACCTGTAGTTACGTTAAGAACCTTTTATTCTTAGTTTATTATACGTATATTGATATATTATTTCTATGACGTCAAATATTCAATCAAATGAATATTCGACATCAAATAAATCAAACTTACTAAATCTTTTTTTGCTACTTTCTTAAATTTACACTGTGTTGCTTAATTTTTTATTATTATTTTCTGAAGTTTTTTATTTAACTGCATGTTAAATAAACGATTATGATATACTGTAAAATCAAAGTGAAATCGATATTTTCACACTTTTCTACAAAGAGGGATCAATGAGCGAAAGTTTCAATGCTCGATGTAATCGGCGCTGATACCACAAAGCATCCCATTGTTGCGTTTGTGTGAATGTAACGAGTACAGCGACTGATTCCGTTTATTTGATCGTTCAAACACGTTCGACCAATTCACTAGACAGCAAAACGTCCCATTAGAACCAGAATATCTGTAGTATGTGTGACATATCGCACGCAAGCTAAATTATTCTCTTCGTTATACGTATTCTCATACATCAAACTTAGCACGTACACGTAAATTGCGTGCGTATCGAATAACCTGCGCGCGGTAGTTGTACGAAATTATACAATTCTTTAGTGACTGGAAAGATAACGAACGAGCAGCGAATTTTAGTGATTTAGGGCTAAGACTGCCTAATATATCACGCATATTTCAAGAATATTAAGCGCACCCCCGGTAAACTTGCAAAATGTTCTAGATTATCCATCACTACGGTCGAGGTCACTTAAGATGTTCCCACAAGACTGTCGTGATATTGAAAAGATCATGGATTCGTAACCCCCCGACGCCATATGGTTCAAATGAAAAGTGCGGCAAGAGTATTAAAGCATACCTTCCCTGGAGCACGGCTGTGCACAATCTGCGCTAGTGTAAAATGTGAGAACGTGGATCTGCCGAACTCATAACAGAAAATTTCTTAAACGTTCTCGCAAATCGAGTAATCTATTAGTTTACTTGTTTGTTAAAGTTGTTGCAACTGTATAAAAAGAAATTCTTAACGTAATCTCATTGAGCAATGCTATATTATTAACGATTGCGGAAAATCAGGTAAATACGGAGGCAATGCTATTATTCGAAAGATGTGCTTCCACTGAATTCGATGTTTCCAGTATATGGAACAAGAGTACAAATCTCCTGTCACCAAGATAGTCCCTTAGTGGTGTTTGCCGAGGACTTCTGGTCGACTGTGCGGATCGGGATTTCGGAGGATTTGAACAAATTGTTGCACCGAACTTACTCCGTTCAGTTCCTGTCTACTTAACGACTAGTCGAGATTATATCCCGAATTTCACGTATTTTCTCGTTCTATGCGACATTTCCTGGAAAACAAAGGTAATACGGGTTGCAATCTCAATGCTTAAGCTAAGTAATTGAGATGGTGCTCTACCTATATCTTGAGTTAAATGGAGGGTTTTAATTAAATGCAGAGATATATTGGATGAGAAATCTTATATTGAATAACTTTAGACGAATGAAAAAGAATTATTGAAAGTTTTATATTTAAAAATTTTCTGCCTTATTCTTCTTTCATTTTAAATATAATCTTATATTGGGGGGATTTATGTATAATATATAATTTCATAATTAGAGAGGAGCATTAATCGAGGACAAATGGTTTCCTTTTGGATAGCGATTAATGGCACGAAACTGCAGTACTTCAGCAATATTATCTGGCTTTAACATTCCAGCTCGACACTTGGCATAATCCGTGAGGATGCATGGGAATGAAATAATGGGAAACGCAAACGATGCAGCGATACAAAATGTTGCATGTGCGCTAAATGAATATTTTAATAATTACTACATAATAAAAGTTTATAAAATATAGTTTTAAAATACACATAATTATTCTATCAAAATTTGCAAAAAATTATATGATAGATAGGTGTAATCGGAATATGGTGAGTAATTAATATAAAATGTGCCAATATTATTACAAGTTATATTTTATAATAATTTAAAATATTTCAGTTTTATATATATATATATATAATAATATTAAAATAAAACATTGATTTTTGAACGCATTATTATTATTTATGTGCTATTATATATATATATATACACAACGTCGTACTATTATTTACATTACGATATATTTTTCATATTTAATTATTTTTAATGAAAGAAGAGAGAGCTTATAAAACGTTATCGAGGACTTTTCATCGTTTCATTCATTGTATTGGGAATGAAAGCATTGCTGCAACGTAACGTACCGCGCAGTACCTACTCGTTACCGCGCTACACTTTAATATCGTTATACAATGTTCCTTATTATATTTTCTTTTTACGAATAGACAATAAAATTATAGAGAAACAAATCTAATAATATCCTCGTCAACAACCGTCAGAAACGACTATGATGTTGTTGAAAAAGGCGATGACGAAAGTTATGACGTACCGCTCTACGGATCTTGTCTTTTGAATTATTGTATGAGGCGACCACTTTTCATCGTCGAGGGTTGTATTCTCGAAGGGAGTCGGTTCGTTGCTCAGAGAAACGCGTCGTATCAGCAGGACAAATGCCTTTATTCTCAAAGGACGTAACTAGGCAAAGAATGCAAAAATATATTGGGTAAAATATTCTTTGTCAATTGGATTATTTCAATCCATCGTGTACATACAAAGCGTAAATACTCCTATATTAACTGCGTTATAAGTAATTAAAATAGTTTTACCGATACTTTAGAAATTTATTTTTATATATCACTTCTGATAATTCATAAAAAAGTCTATTTTCCTATGAAAATAGACGTCGGTAATAAAGCGTGTTGTTTAAATTTATCTCCTGCTTGTACGTAAGATGCGTTATTATTACAGGACCCAATTTAACGAAAACGCGCGGGTCAAAAAAGAGTAGTTGTTAGATTTTCTGGAGAAGAAAAGTAGCAATTTGTCTGTGCTGTCTGTTTCATAATATACGAATGCTATTTCGTCTAATGATGATAAATCATTCGAGATGCGTCGATATTCATACTTGAATTACAAATTCCGCTGGCACAAGTTATTGTAGACAGTCACGATATAACCCGTGCATGTAAAAGCTCTTGCATTGGAACGTATTTGACTACCTTTGTTGAATGATTAGACGTAACATTATATGCACACCTAGGGCTTGATGTAAACCCGGTACCATTATCTGCACGCTAGCTTGATTACCAGCACGCCCTTGCATCAGTAAATCGTAATCATTTTGATGGATTCTTCCATATACACGAAGATTCTCCCTTCATAATATCTTGCAATTAATAATAATTGTATAAATGTGGTGTAATTTACACTGAATATTAAAGTCAGAACGTATTATAAAATGTTTCAGGAAAATCTTTATAACATTTATTTGTGTTCTTTCAGTGAATTGAAAAAAATATTTGTTCTATACTTTGACTAAAATTCTATAAAAATTGTTAATTTATAACAGTCGCTTAGCTCTTTTTTCTTTTACAAAGCAATTGTCGAGATTTCAAAGAGAGAGAGAGGTTAAGGTAGGTAGCAGTACGATCGATGAGAGTAATATCAGAAGTGATTACAAAGCTCCATACTTTTGACGATTCTATTTTTCATCGTGAGAGAGATGCACCTTGGCATATCATCAACGAGTCTTTTAATCAGAAATATCAGGATGATACTTTATAATTTGAATTTCACGGAAATAAATTTTATACGACGTAATGACATATTACAAGCAAACATGTAGTTTACTCTCTTTGGAAATATTTATCTAAATTAATAATCGTTTTTAATTGAAATTATAATTCCATTGTTTTATATGAAGTAATAAGCGTATCAAAATATTCAGCTGACCAAAAATGAAAAGCTTGTCATTAAGTTAACAATATCTTGAAAATCTTTTTGAAAACAGTAGCCGTACATGCTAATTTACTGAATATTATTTCTGCGGACATAATATATATATTTGTCATAATACAAGATAATTGCATTGCAGCAAATTCGATGTTTAAATTGATTTAGGCTAACACTTAAATTGATGCTTTAGAATTAAGACGGCAATTTCGTTTATTCTGTCACAAGACAAGGGATGGTCGATGGCGCGAAGCCAGCGACGACACCTTAAAATATCGATCGGCATACGCACACCGCCGTCCATTGTGGTGGATTTAGGTTCTCATAAAGCTCTATTGTTTAGCTGAGCTCGCATTCCTAAATCTCTATTGTCGCTTGGTAGTGAGTACAATTGCTACGCGTTGGCGAGCGGTAGGCTCGCATGCTCGGCTAAGCCATTGTGGATTGAGCGATGGACACTGTCATTCTAGGAAAACAATATGGGACTTTACTGCCAGCTTTACTTGACTCTTTACAAACAACAGAGGATAGCTCGTTTAAGACCGTTTTTGATGAGACTGATTTTGAAATTGTGATACGGTAATATAACCACCGCGAAATAGACTTGTCCATTGGTATGATTGTGATACCATTGTTCCTAGTTTATTCTAGCTAATAATAATTAGAGTAGTATGTCAATAGATATCTGTTTTCAATATTCTTTGTTGTACATTTGGTGCATTTCGACATGATATCTGAACAATGAAGAGATAATATATAAAATTTTACTCAACCTATACTACTGTAGATTGTAACGATGATACGTGATACCGCGATAGGATATTAATGGCATCGTTCCCAGTTACAATCTGTGTTTAATGGCATTACTAGTTACGATAATGGGAGATGTAACACGAGCATGTAAATGAAGCATTGAAACTACGCACGGAGAATAGATTTGTTTCACTACGCTTGTATCATTGTCAAGTTGCTCAATAAGTAGTTAGACTCATTCTTTAATCAGCCAGAAAATAACGGCATACATAGCGTATGATAAAATTTTCGTAATACTTTATATAATCGTATTTTATTAGATAATTTTCTTTTGATGTATGCAATATCAAAATTATCACATTTTTTTATTATTGCCACAGCTTTTTTTTATAAATAGCAGCATTAATGTTGTTTTTAAATAAAACATATCGAGAGAATTTGTCATTGATCATATTAGCTGGCATTGGAATTCTTTTGAAACGTCCAGTGAGAATTCCACTAAGCCGATAAAAGCTTTTATAAGCTGAGTAAGATATCATGGAACAGAAACGGAAGAAGGAATAAGACATAGAAAGAGGAATGCGAGTGCTTTATTGAAGAAAGAAAGTCGATAGTCTAAACCTGGAGAGAAATCAGCGAATAACGATTCGGAGTCGGAAAGTAAAATTATCGAGTGAATGCTTGGATCTTCTTTCTAATATGATTCTTGGACGTCAATTAAATTTTTCATTGAAGTATGGGTCATAAGTTGTTAGGTATTGAAGACTTTTACACTTTAAATGTCATAATGTTTTTTACTAACTCCTGCGTATATATTTTGTTACGTGAAATCATACATGTAGGTGACATATCAGAAAATAAATATAAAAAGTATTAAATAATATAATTATTACATTGTTTATAGTATTTTTAGTAATAATACAATGTGGCAAAGAAAAGTTTTATCTTCTTTACGTTTTCATGTAAAGTTGCGTTAATGTCATTGTTTACTTTTCCTTTTTTGTACAAACTCTAATAATGAACGAGGGAAAGACAATTTGCTGCTCTTACACATTCACATAAATACCCACACACATACACAAACAACATGCACAATACTCGGAAGTCTTTTAATGGAACGCGCGTATCTCACACATGGAGCTAAAGTAGTACTAGCCAGACGTCTTTTACGAGCTCGTCCTCGGTACGAGCTATTTGATGTAAAGCTATTTGAATGCAATTACATTTTCGGATTCGGGCCCGAATTGCCGCAGGCCCTATTTGAAACAATGCAAGGACTGTTCGTACTGTTCGTCCACTTCCATGTCATCGCTTTACTATTGAATTTAAGCCGAATATTTGTAAAAGTAGGTACGTTCATTTCAACTTGCACATTTGCGTGGTTTAAATATAATAGGTATATAATAAAATGAAGGCAATTATGGTAAAACAAAATGTCTTTATCGGTATAAGAGACGATCTATATTTTCTTTATATATATTCTCTCTCTATCTACAATATATTATAAAATATATTATATATTTTATAATATATTGTAGATAGAGTTGCTTACAAATATTCAAGTAAAAAGATATATTTTAGCTTCTAATCTAGTTTTGCAAAAATAAAATAGTGTGCAATTACTAAACACATACCCACATACACATACACACAGACTCATTCTTTCTTATATATCAAAAAAGCAGAGTTATATTTAAAGAATTATCCTTAAATTTACATTAATTGGAATCAACAAAACGTAATTTTCATTTTGTCGTCTGTCCAGATACAGCACAGATGACTAAGAAAGAGAAAAAAGGATTAATCTTTCTGCAAGTCCAATTATCGCAAGTAATGGAGAATGCAATTATTATGCATTGGCATTTATTCTAAGGAAGCTTTATATGCGCTACACAATTTTTCGTTAAATAAAAACTGTGTAATATAAAGTACTGGTAATATATATCAAGTAATATATATCACTGGCAGTTAATATTGGATGTATATATAATATGTTCATCAAATCCAACCCCGCGACTGTAATAGGGTTCGGTTTTCTGAGAACTCTAAAGTCGTTGCAAAACACGCCGTATTTATATATAAGCACTGGTGCTGTCTGCGGAAATTACAAGCCGGAATTGCGCGGAAATAACGCTTCGAAAGATCCGACGAACGTTGCGCGAATAAAGTTACAAGTAATATAGTGCTGTTTGCGTAGTCTGTCATTAAAAAAGTAAGCAAAAACTTACCGAATCTTTGGATAGAATATGAATAATATGAAGCAAGAGAAAAAAATTCGTACAAAGTTGTTGATCAGTCAGAAATATTTAGACATTTAATTCTTAGTTCTTTCACTTCTTAGAAATCGTGTAAATTATATACTGAATTTGATTAAACCGTACGGATGGATATGTACTCTTAATAAACGTTCTTTCAACGGTTCTAATATATTGATAGTCGGTTGTTCGGGGAAACTGAGAAGATAAGTTGCGACGCGACGTACACGTATTTGCGAGACCGATTAGTTTATCGTTACGGGGATAAGGATGAACGCATAAAGCCGTGGGCTAAATTTGGAGTAACTCTCTTACACGTAATGTATACGTAACCTCGCTTACAGTATATGCATTTCAAATTAAATCACGTAGCATGATTGGACAGGCGTGGAGGAGAACCACAGAGCTGGTATATGGTTGTATGGTATATACGCTTGCGAGAAAACCTTTGGGACGTCAATATCACAATTCCGGAAATCGGCAAAATGTCAGCTCCTAATGGTACATTAACCTTAGATCTGTCCACTTACTGAAATCGCTGCAGAACTACATTTCATATTTGAATTTCTACCTCTTCTAAAAGAAGAATAGGAATTGTGAACGGACCTTTTATAGACCTTTTTTTTATATTTATGGGATATTTAATAATTAAACAATATATATAAATTTATGATAGATAAATTTGTACATAAATGAGCTAAATAATTGACAAAATCTACAATTATTGTTTAATTACAATTCATTTAGGCATATTGTTTATTATTAAGAATATATGTAGGCATATCATACAGTAGTGTTTTTTATTAAATTGTTTTCTATATCAAATTTTCGAATAATTTAAATAGTTTAAATTTTCAAGTAATTTAAATCAAATATTCCATTTAATTTTCTAAAAATTTTGTATTCATTACACGCGATATGTTGATGTCTGGCATTGGGCAATCATAGAAAATTCTTTATAAAGTTGAACCTTCTGTGTTCACCGTTACGCTGACAACTTCTGCGAACTTTTGGCGAAAACTTTTTAAACTGTCACACGCTAATCAGGATTCTCGTCTCAATCATGACTTTGTATTCTTGCTTCTAGTGTTGACTCTTTGACAATTTTATCATAAAATGATAAGAATTATTTTAATTTATATGTTTATATTTATACATTCTTTGAGATGGAAATTTATTTATTTTTTTAGATAGAATGACAGGTGCAAGATATAAATGTCAAAGTCTTTTCCTTTCTTTTATCTCTCTCTTTCTCTCTCTCTCTTTCACCTTTGCTTTCAGCGCGCGACATCGTTGCTATATTTGGTGCAATTGCCAATATCGAACGCCAACTGCAGTTACACTGCCTGAGCAACGATAAAGTTATATTCGTCATCGTTCGCACACCGATCACATAGATCGTTGTATTTATAGAAGACATAAATAAATCACATAATGTACGGCGTTGCGATACTTATAACTTTTATTTTGGAAGTACACTTTTATTTTGGAAGTACTTTTGAATTCTTTTATGATCGATAGTTTGTGACAACGAAGCGCATTTTCATATAATAGAAAAGTAAGTATACGAACTTTCATCGCGACTTTCGTGCTATTCTGCATTTATTTATTTATTTATGTGTATCTATTCGTTCGCAGCTAGTGCCGACACAAAGTTGATGCGTCTATTTATCTGATGTACATATCTGATATTAGGCGAAATTAAATGACAACCATCGTTAATTTTAAAGTTTTCTTCACTTTATCAAGTATCGACATTTTAATATAGAAAGAAAGAATAAGAAAAAGATAACTGCGTATATGTGTGCGAAACTTACTATGTAATATTAACGGGAAGCTTTCTCCATTAATATTGCACGTGTGGGCATGTTATATACTAACCAAGCCTTGATCATAATAAAATTTTTACCACGTTTTGACTTTTTGACGTATGATCAGAAAAGGTGCACAAGGGAGTGAGCCATATTTCACGTCACCCGCTTTTCTCATAAAACTCGTACTCATCCGACGTGGCCAAAGGGTCTGACAGATTCATCAGCGGTTCGATTTATTTTTTCCGCCGAGTTCCAATCGACTACCATGGTCGTTCATGATTTCCCATCGCATCCTCCCATCTAAACCTTAGAAAATATCACCCGGGCATTGCACGGAAAGTGAAAAACTCCGAACTACGTAATAAATTCCCGAACTACGTAATAAATCGCGGCAGCCAGCAGTCAGGCAGTCCGAGTGCAACCAGTGCAGAAAATCATGCCACGAAAACCGACGCAAAACGGTGCAAAGCAATGCCGACGTTCAAGTGGCAACAATCTTTTCATCTTGAGTCACAGATCTTTACGTGCGATTTCAGCTTTTCTTAACACGCTGTTCGACAAGCAGATCTTTCGAAATTCCGGAACAAATTATTGGTATTCCTACCTCAGGTATGAGTGAAGCGACGCGACGTAGTATTATGATATACTTGTGCGTACTGTGTCTCGGGAAAGCTCGCGTAAGACTTGATTCGTCGAGCTTTAGATGTTCTGTTGTCACCCCTGATGTTACCTCTCGTTCCTGTTTTCTTGAATTTTGCTCTCTCTTTTTCTTTTTATTCAAACTACCTTAGCTACTAAATCACTAGTTGCAAATTGTTCTATTCTTCATCTATTATAATTTACATGTCTCTTGCTATTAATGTAAACGTATTCTTAGAAATTGTTAAATATTTCAATTTTCATGCTTTATTTATACTCAACAAATAACAAATAATGCCTATAACGATTAAAACTGGATCTTAGGTGCTTTTTAAATAATTCTATGTAATTTATATACCATATTTGTAGTCTTTTAAATTGCGTGTATATGGTATATCTGAAGACACGATAGTGTCTCGGCGCTAATATAAATTCACACAGAATTATTTAAAAAGCACTTAAGATCCAGCTTCGACCATTATAGGCATTATTTCTTACTTGTTGTGTATTCACATTATACAGTCTTGATAAATTGTTTATTATTGTTTATTACTCAAACAAGCACTTTTGGGAAAGATATATGAGTTTATATATACTGTCGCTAACTCGGTCACTATTCACACCATCATTATTCGACTAATGACTTCTGTGACTTTAAAGGTCCGAGCCATTAAAGGTCCATCGAGAAGTCAAGACTAAATGATATCGCTTTTGCGTCGCAACTCTATCCCTAATTCATTACTCTACATAGTAGATACAAGGTGTGCTAAAGGTCGCATCTCTTCCCTACTTCAGTTAATAACGATGTTGACTGCTACAGACCACCTTATACGGTCGTACACGGGACTCGTAAGATCTGAGCGTCGACGGAAATACGTTTGGGAAATTAAGGTGCAAAATTAATATTCAGTATGGTGGCGACCTTTGCGGTCGATACGCGGTCACCCACGGTTTCGTTTTTGTTCACGATGTTGCTTCAGCTTTGTCAAGAATCTTCCACGACCACCATTAACGATGACGAATTGCATACTGATAAATTATCCACATTCACAGATTTTTTGTAACCTGCGTCTCCAGGGAGGTTATTCGTGAGGAAGAAATGTTAGAGTAAAATTAATTCCTTTTATCGCAGGTAGGTATGCATCGCGGCGACTCATTCACGACAGATGGAATATCGCGCAGGGAGTGCCACCGATTAATTAGAAGCTGTCCAGGCGACTGTGATAAATAGGTTGCGTAACAGGATCATTAAGACCTCGGAAAATTTCAACTGAACTTGTAGCGCAGTGTAATTAACGTGTAATTCATCGTTCACCTGTAAATAATTTCGATATAATGGTTTCGCGTTGAGTAATAGGTTTAATATCCCATATATTGCGGTACGTGAACCCTCAAGGATTAGGGTAATTTCGACATTAATCATGGGCCATCGATAAAACAGCGAGTTATTGAAAGCAGCTCTGATCTCATCGAGGTTATAATTCTGAATTCCCGAATTAATGCGAGTAGCAAATTGTTTTTACGAGTGCAAGCCGCTAAAACATGAACTTCTCGGCTTTGCCATAAGCCGTGCTAATTTCGGCATTGTATTCGCTTTAAGTCACGGGATCACAAATGTTCTCTAAGCACATGAACTGCGGTAATCTGTGTACAGTGGGATTCGCGAACACCTGTTCTGTTTCAACACTAAGCGTAATTAGTCAATTAGTTACTTTGGGCATGTTACGAGTTATGGAGATCTTAAATATAATAATAAATATCGGTTTAGTGTAAATATATCACAAAACTTTGTATTGTTGGTTTTATGCTGTCTTTCTCTTGTTACGGTGAATTGTCATGATTAAATGATTAAAAATTCATAAACATAGATGCCTGATTAATATTCTATTTATCATCATATATATATTATGCTAACAGTGTGTTTAAAATTTGATTTTAGCTGTACAAGAGGAGATTTCTTGAAGTTATTTTTACACCTGGAGAGTAAGGGCATTTCCGAATACACCCCTTGGTCTGGTGTGCTTTGCGGAGAACTGCGTGACATCCCACAAGTTCTTTACAGCTCGAGATCAACACTCATTCTGGAGTTTCACACTCAGTTCCCATCATCTAATGCTACTGGCTTTTCCGGCACTTTTCGTTTCATCGATAGACGTGAGTTGAAGTTTTTATACAAGATATTATATAACTTTTTAAATACTAATAATAAGAAAATTTAATAGTTATTCGTGAAGATAATAGAGTAAAGAGTTGCAGAATATAAAATACAATCGATTATGTAAAAATCTTCATAAAGATTATTGCTGCCAAAAACAAGAAACGCGTGCACCATTTATCAAAAATCGACATTTCCGATGAAACGAAGCCGTTGCACATTCTTGGAAAGCTTAAGACAGAAAATAAACTGTATTAAGAGTGACGGTATTTTAACGGAAACTTTTTCGTTTCTCGGTCTGGAAAATTCGTTTGGCTTGAGAGAGTTCACTCAACCTCGAGCTACTGCGTTTATCGAAAAATTTTAGATCTCGTTTTACGAAACTCTTTCAAGTTCACTTTTAAATCACTCCGCAGCTCAATCGGAAAATTATTTCAAAGTTATCAGGAAATCGCTACGAACGATTTGTGATAACGAATGCCTGTTTCCAAAATGATTTTAATTAACACATACGCACACACATATAATTACGCGCGCGCGTGTATGTAATAAAAAAATAAAAAGATTATGTATTTTTGTGAAACACAAACCGTTAAGATTAGTAGTAGTTTCATAACTTAACAATAGATCATAAAGAATTTTTCTCTGGGATAATAAGCTATTGTGGTCACACACACACACACACACACATACACACACACACACACACGCGCGCGCACGCGCGCGCGAGCAAAATTAAAGTCGAAAATTTTCAGACTGTACGACCAGTTTAGAAATTTTGTAGATTTTAAACCGACGGTTCGTTAGTAAGCGTTTCACGTATATAACTGCCCGACACATGCTTTAAACATGCTGTCTCGCAAACTTTTTATTTTACTCACGTGTATGCAGTCGGCTTACGTATGCCGCGAATAACAGTGTCATAATTCTCTCATGGTGGGTGAGAGTTCCCTCTACAATTTGGAATCATTTCTGCATCTTTTTTTCTGCACAGGATGCAGCGGGATTCTCTTTATGTTTCTACAACTTTCCGCGTGAAATTTTGTACTCTCTATATAATAAAAGATACAATATCTCTCGTCCAAGATGCGACCAAACATGTATATTCTGTTTTTAATGCCAATCTGATCACTATTTTTGAGATTAACTGTAAATTATCTTTTTCATTATTTGCATATTTCTGTGCATTTCCATACAACATCTTAATTCTTACTAAACGTGAACAGTAACAAACAAGATTTATGAAAAATTGAATGAAGGATAAAGAAATAACAAAAATAACAACAAATAATGATGATCAGCCTACTGTGATGACTATTATTTAGTGTTTTTTATATTATATAATTTACAAATATTCAATTTTCGTGGGATGTAATCAATATTTTGGATTACATGTAATCCAAAATATTGATTACATCCCACGAAACTGGAATATTTGTCGGTATTTTATCAAAGTTTACAATTAAAAACGGGATAAAGCTCTTGATATATCATAAGAAAAATACACTTGTGCCATCCCTATTACCTGGGAAACGTCACGAATCCATTTTGTTCGATCCATCATCCAACGAACACGTTGTTGGCGTATAAACGGGAAAAATGATGCTATCGACAAAAGGCATATCTCTTTTCTCTGTATTTTTCCACGCTTTTTGTTTTCAATATTTTATTTTTATTTATTAATTTCAAATTTTGATTTCTTAATTTATATTGCAACCGATAATAAAATTATTTTAACAAATTATATGTAAAATATTTTGGAAATTACATATGTAGTCATAAATCATACCAATTATATATTATTTAAATCAAAGTATAATTTCTAATATAATACGTAATTCTAATCATATAAAAATTTGGAAAATGCTATTTGTATATTTTTATATATATATATATAAATTTATAAACTTTTGGATTTTCAAACATTATCTTCATTGTACAATGTCTATTGGATTAAACCGAGGAAAAAGTAGAACAAAATTGAAAAGAGAGACCATTTATTTTCAATATTATGTAATATATAATAGCTAAAAAATACTTTGAATCATATATAGACGATAATACATCAATAACTTGTTGAAGGTTTATAATTAGTAGGATTATACTTGTGTCAAAAAATTATATTTTAAAGTGATTTTAAACTAATTTTAAAAGACTTCATAATAATTTTTCACATTTTAAAATATTTTTATTTGTTATTTTTAAGCTTCTAATGAAAAGAGTTTAAAACATAAATTTTATTGTTATTTATGATTGCATTTACTGTATTATAATTTTTATATCTTTTTCTATACGTTTTTTTAATGATAGTACTTTTTTAGTGCTAAAATATTGTAATATATATTAAAATTGATAAGATAGTAGTTATACTGCTATAGGCTAATTCATTTATTACGCTTCTTCGCCCACAATCTCAATCACGGCCAAATCCGCCAATTAATGAGAAAATTGCGAAGGCGTCTTCTTGGTTGCTAAAAATATCTTTCCACGCTTCTAAGAGATTAACAAGGATATTCCCGTTTACCTTAGATAATTACCTGAAGTTTAACGCGGTGAGTTTGATGAATAAGTTTCTATATGCTATAACGCGTGTCATGTTATTTTACAGGAATTGTTACATCCTTGTTTATACGATCTAAAATCGACAAAAATAAATTTCAAAATAATTTTAACGACAGAACATAGACAGAGATATGCCAATAACTACAGTGCACGAACTTATAATAGGCGAATAATTATATTCCTCGGGACATCTGAAACTAGGAAAGTTACAGTCAAAATTTTAGCAAGTCCGAATGCTTATCGCTACTGATAAAATGTGTCATAATTGCAATAATCTAGATAGAGAGAAAATATGGAGCAAGTCGAAAAGTCCTTCGGCTATTTGTGCGGTATTGATTATAAAGTAGGAAATTTAGTCTAGACTTTTCACAAGTTTTCTTACTAGCGGCACCAAGCTAATTACTTGGGGAGCGTCGGGCTCGTACCGCGATATCGACTTCAACTCGATATTCCGTTATATTACGATCCATTTTATATTTTCCGGCAATTAAAGGGCATCGAACTAATAACATATTTTGTTATTTGTTGCGCTCGAATGTCTTTAAGGAAAATACTGTGCAATCGATAAATTTAATGATGTAAAATTTTCGATTGCTTCGTTAAAATTTTTTATTGAAAATGAGTGTAATTTGTATAGTTTGGTAAAAGCATCAAATAAGAATAAAATTTGGTTTAAAGATAATTAAGATTAAGATAATTAATTTGGCATAGTTACATTATTTGAGACAAAGTTTGACTTATTTTTGCGATATGAATGTTAATAGTCATTTTTGACGTATTTTTGTCTATTGAACATAAATCTATTGATAAAATTTGACTAACACATCATAATTTTGAGCAAATGACGTGAAAGGAGCAAAAAAATGACGAATATGAGAATTTTTGTGACATTGTACAATCGGTACCAAATTTTTTTCTAAATTTCACGAACGCAAAATCAATTTTTAGCTTTAAAATGCATTTTGATTCATTTTGATACGATTTTTTGTTTTCGAGGTACAGGTCTATACATGTAGCTACATATATTACGTGAGCAAAAAGTTATTTTCATATTGATATATATCTCGAAAACAAAAAATCATATCAAAACGAAATGTATTTTAAAACTAAAAGTTGATACTTTCGCGTGTCATTAATAAAATTTAGAAAAAAATTTGGTACAGGTCATGAAAACCCTAAAAATCATTATTTTTTGCCTTTTTGACGCTATTTTTCTTAAAATTGTGACGTGCTAGCTAAATTTTTTTTAACGGACTCGTTTTTCGCAAACAAAAATACGTCATAAATGACTATTCACATTCGTGCTACAATATGATATTGGATATTATCAAATTATTGTATTTTGATATAACATGGAATAGTATGAAATAATAATCAGTAACATTACTGGCAATTGGCTTATTAAAATCTCCTGAGAATATATGTATATTTTGTGGTATTCGTAAGTTTGTTCATATAATTTGATTATTAAAATCCTTGATAATATTTTCGCCAATCCCATTGGAGTAGAAATTCACTATGCGATCTCTCTTATGCAATCCCACTTTGCCATGCGTATTTTCCGGTTTCTCGTACCTTAGAGACATCTGATACGAAAAGTACTTAAACTCGTAAAGTTTTTCAGACTGTCGAGAGTTAACGTAAATCTTACCTTACGGAAAGCAGGTTGATGGTACAAAACTTTGACTCGGGATGTCTATCTATTTCACGGCCTCGTAAACAACTTCGTGTATCATTATGAGTTTTACTGTAAGGACGAATATTCCTGACGATGAAGAAAGTTAATGAAACCACGAAAAGGAAAAGAGCTTATGCAAAATGCCTCATATTTTGGTAAAGATTAAAATAACGTTTATGTAACTTGATATGATGTTTTACTATTACGATACCATTACGATTCATTTGAAAATAAAATACTGTGCTTATTCAGCTTTAAAAAAATTATCAAATATATTTTTAGCAAGGGAATACTTTGGATATTGATCAGACATTATACTTGGTTCACTTTTCTGTACATTTCTCCTGCGGGATATAAAACACATATACTATCGTCTATTATCCTATAGATATATATTTTGAATTTCTTTATTTTATCACGAAATATTATAAACGTTACTTTAGAAACACACTTAACATATAAATATGTATACAGAAAAACCATGAAAGTATTTTTTCTAAGGATAAATAGTATTTTCTGGATGTATTATTTTGTACATATAAATCGCTTCTTTATTACGTTCTTTTATTACTTTTGTACTTTCTATTAGACAGTAGGATTTCTTTAAATTTTGCAGTTAAATGCTTAGGTATATATTCTTCGAAATATTTAAGTAATAAAATATAATATTTTGCAATAACATCCTGCGGTTTAGCCTGTATGCTCCTTATTATTTTTTACGTAGTTCAAAGAGCCAATATCATTATACTTGTTTAATAAAGTATAATTTTTAAATAAGTATAATTTTTAATAAAGTACAATTTTTAAATAAGTAATGTTATATATGAATTTTATAAATTTTGTCAAAAGTATACAAATATCTCGATAGAGTTATATAAGGTGTAACTAAAATAACGCCTACTAATCATTCAGTGCTATTCCTAATAAAAAACTAAATCCAAAAGTCCTTTACCATTTTGCAATTTTCGCAATAGTTAATGAGATATTAATTTCTAAATATTGCCGAATAAACAGATAAAATCGATGTGTAAGACAATTTTAAGATATCTCTCCGTGTTCTTTATGAAATATTTTGAAGATTTTTCTTAAAGAGCTTTTAAAGGTATCTTAAAGCAGTCTTATACGTCGATTTTAGACATTTTGCTCATTGAGTAACTAAAAAAAAAAAGTATTGCGAAAATTGCAAAATGGTAGAGGACTTTTCGTCTCAGTTTTTAGGAATAGCACTATATGCCTAGTGGGCGTTATTTCGGTTACACCCTGTATAGTGCATTATAGTTACACTGAAGTACTGTTTTCTCGTGCTGCTTTTATTAAATGTAACATCACGATTTGACTAAGCATAATTTGAAAACAAACTTTGGTAATGCATTATCTGCCTAATACGCTCGTGCGGATGTTATCTACGAAGTATACGGTAGGCTATCAAAATGTGGAAGAGTTCAAACACGAGAACGTTACACGAAACAGTACATCCTGTTTTAACCGTTGCATTGTCTGGGTCCACAGCCATATGCAGTAGTGCAAACAAACGCATCGCGACTGGGCTCAATCGCTCCAATTGCCTTAATTTGCACTGAGGCGGATAGATTGATAATGAATCGCAAGCGTCATTACGCAATTAATTTACGAAATTCAATTGCATACGCGTGGGAATAACTATGATGCGAAATAGCAGCTTGGATTTTCGTTGCGCCCCGATGGAAATTACGAAACAGCAACGTGTACAAGTTTGATCAGGCATAACAACGTAAACAAATATTGACACTTTCGCACAAGCGGGTGGGTTTAGTTTGAAAAACGAAAATCTCAGCTGCGTTCAAGTTTATTCGACTGTTGTTTGTCCACGGATAGTAGGTCGTTCGGTAAACGGTCGAGCAACGCAAAATTAATTTCAGATGGAAACATTCGAATCTGTAATTATAGCGATAAACTTTGGATAATATCAATGAGAAATACGAAATAATTAACTTTACAAATATTTACTTTATGCATTTAATTAACAAACGCGCTTTTATATATATATATATATATATCTGCAAATAACTTGGAAATGGATTTAATAAAACTGAGAATATTAATAGTTTTCTGCAGAAATAAGTTAATTAAAAAACTGTCGGAATCTCCTTTTTTAAAGATAACATATAAATTGGAATGTGAAGATATAAAATTGTTTCCTTCACTCATATAAAATAAAAATCTATTCGTCAAAATCTAATCTTAATATTAAATTGGATAATAATCTTGAAAATTTGTGTCTACATCGTTCTTGTGGAAAATAACGTAATAAGATTAATTCGAGAAAGAGAACACGGGTGACGAGATGAAGAAGAAAGACGAAGTGTAAGATTAATTCTGCAAGAAAACAGCTAATGCAGAAAGATTTGCCGCGCTATTTCCACAAGAGGACCCCGAACATTGTAAATCATCTCGACATTCATGGCGTTCATACATTCGCGCGCGTTCGAGCGAACAGTTTGCCGCAGCAATTTGTGTTCTGCACTCGAAAGAATAATCGACGCTACTTCATTTTTTTATTGTATACTTTTATCGTTTATTGTATGATTCATATTTGACGTAAAAAAAGAAATTACTTCGTAGTGTTTCATTCGCGTAATTTTAACTAAAAGCTTTTTCCGTTTCTCCAAATGTCGAAATGACGAAATTACGGTGCGTCCGCTTGTGCTCCGCGATGCCCATAGATTGATCACGGGGCTCGTTGGTTGGTACCAGCATGCTCGGCCAAGTGGCGGCTAAGTGTTTGTATACGTGCGCCTGTACATCACACGTGGGTACACCCACGGGCATACAGGGGATGTGTTACACGCGCTAGCCCGCCCAGGGTACCACCGGCGCAAAGTGACTACGTGTCCGGCGTACCAAGCCCATTAAAATCTATCTACGAGCCGATGTTGTACCACGAAATTCAAGAAGAATCCCGAGGAGCTTACGTTCTTCCGCCGTGTTCATGCTGGTGGAATCGTGGAATTTCTGTTCGCGCGAACAAGCGGCTCTAGCGTATTTCCGATCCGCAGCAAAGATTGGTTCAGAGAATTCGTCTCGAGAGAGAAGCATAGCTTCTTCCCGTTACAACGAACCTGCGGTCTCGTTTATCGTGTTGACGCATGATTCTTTTAAACTTGCATAAACAAACGGAGTGATTATGATTTTAAAGCGTGTAAAGTATGAAGTATTGAATAATGCATCTTTGTTGGACGCACATATTCGAAGGAATAAACAGGTGCTGTACAACGCTTCGATAACAAAACGGTGCGACGAATCGTTAATGGTTGCACTAGAAGCGATGAATTTTGTTTGCAGTGTTTACTACATCAGTTGCAAACATGTGCGTGCAACAAGGCCATACGATTAATCGATGCCATTAAGCAACACGGGAGACTCAGCCAAGCGAAAAGGGAGAGTTATTTCTCCGTAGAAAAATGGAAACGGTTTGTTTGCATTTAACTCAAGAGGAGAAATATAGGATGGCCGGATGTACATGTACCGTCACAACTCGTCAAAACACAAAACGCGTTGTTAGCGCATATCCGTTCGTTAACACGGCGGATGGATTTACAGAAATGATTTATTAACTATGCGTGTTAATTCAGTACGATATGTAAACAGTTGTGTATTCACCGCAAACATAATTATTTTAGTTAAGCCTCGGAGAAACCACAGCACTGAAATGAAATATTAAAACAGTTATTAAAGATTTTGCTACAGCACAAAGAGACGGTTTGAGAGTTTCGCTGCGATAGAAATGCGTTTTAATTATAGAGAGGGAATCCGGGTGAACACAATTGGCTTCCTCGTACTTTATACGATAATGCGCGACCCACTCGGTTTCTGACGTAACGACCTCCTGCTTTAGAAGATCTTCAGCTTCTAGCGACTGTACGTGCAGATGCGACCGACCTTGTGTAAGCGAATTAATGCTTGCTCTCTTTTATACCACTGTATGGCGCTGATCAAACCAACGCCATGCAAAGTGCAAATTACTTAATTAACCGAATAGCATATAATCTAATAATACCATATAATACAGAAATGTAATTAACGATCACACCGTATAAACATGTATTTATAAAATTTATAAACAACTATTCATATGATGATTTAATCACAATGAGTGGTCTATAATGTTTAAAATACTTTAATTGACAATACAACGTTCATAATTAAACAAATTTACGTTATTGTTACGCATTGAATATTTTGATATTATTATATAGATTACCAACAAAAGCATCGAGAATTATTTACTTGTGTTATGTATATCAATAAATTTTTACGTGTAACAATGTGGATTATACAATATAACAATTTGATGGTAAAGGAGATGCATTATTAATTTTCCCCACTTTGTAATTAAAACAAAAACTCAATTATTATTTTTCAATCTCTGTCAATCTATCGTTTTGTAAGTAAATATCGAGTAATTCTGTATTTAGTTAGCCATGTGAAATATTGATTCATAAAATATTACTTTATGTATGCATAATTTCTATATGTATGCAATTTATAAATATTTTAACAATTACATAATCACAAAACCGTAAATTTTTCATAATTCGTAGTTATATTCTTCGTTCTCATATTTTATTTTACTAATTCACGTTGTATATTAATAAGTTTTATGTAGAATTTAGTTACAAGAAGTAGCACGCATTTTGCATGCGAGAACAATCTGCTAACATCAAAATGAAAACACTTGCCCGTAGAGCAAACGGTGACAATCGCTGCGAAGACTTCCATTTTTCAAAGCATATAAGCGAAAGAGCAGCAAGACATATCTTCCGCGTCGTGGGGAACTAGCACGTCGGCACTTTCTACATCGATCGCTCTAAATAACTCGCCCGGTAAATTTATTATACTCGGCACCCTTTCAAAAAGAACTCCGCGAAACTTGTTCCAAGGTAGAATCTCTTTTCTAGAAAGCCGTGTCCTCGTCGCAGAAAAATTGTATACGTATATCGAGGAGTAACTTATGGTTAACGCGGCTAAAGTGCAATATGCGTTACATCCTAGATAAGTACATTATGTACCAACGACAATGTTTTATTGATTTATACCAATGACAATTAATGTTTTATTAATTTATATATCTCTTATGCACCACATTTCTCTCGTTTGCGATTTAATTTAATACCAATGCTCTTGAAGCTCGAATGAACACGATATTAAGCAGGAGCCAACCAGTGCGAACATTCCTAACACTCATATTATATTGATGATTTTTAGGATTTAATTTGCATTTTAACTTTATGAATTTAACGCGCAAATATCGCGAAGTAAAGTTGTACGCTCGCAAAGTAATTTCAGTCCCAGTTCCAAATTCCATTACGTCAAATCTGAATAATTATATGTGTGCAAATACCGCGGCACAGTGCAAACTGCAGTGAATCACAAATATATACCGGTCCCTAATGAACTTTGCCATTCTCTCGGATCTTAAGACAATAAAGCCCAAAGTATCTTCATAACCATAAGGATATGTTTTTTATTTAATAGTAAAAAAATTTATTTAATAGCAAAAAAAAATCTTAACGTATTTATAGAATGCCGAATGCTTTAAAGGATACAATTCTATTAACGAAAATGTTCGAGTTAAAACACAAATGCTGATTAATGAGAAAGAAGATGTTTTTCAATTGCGAAATATTGTTAGCACGGACAAATAGGAACACAGAGCAGAAGAAAATTAAATTTTAGTAAAGAAAAAAGAATTATGCAAAGAAGATGGCAAACAAAGGCGCTACGAGAAAAGGCGGAAAAGGATAAGAATCTTGCGAAGAGATGAAAATAAAAAAATCCACAAAAGCGAGAATATTGTGGAGAAACACGTCAATAAAGACATCGTAGTAATTCTACTGAAGAATTAAAACTGAAACGACGTAATGCTTAATCGAAGCATGCTAATTGTTCGATAATTCTAAATTATATATAAATAGGATAATAATTAAATAATTTGTGTGTCAGAGACACGATTAAAAAGATCTATTTTTTGAAACTTATATACAGGGTGTTTCCAAATTAAATGGCAAAACTTCGGGAGCGTGTAGAGGAGTAAAAAACTAAGAAAAAAAGTCCTATAGACATATGCTCGTTTTTGCTCCGTTTCAGAGAAATCGAAAAAAAATGTTTACATTTCTTGCCATATCTAGCACCGACATATTTGATTACATTTTCCACTTTCTGTTATGAATTTGTCAGTCGCTCTTTGAAAGCCTTTAACAGTAGATGAATTTTGTCTTTTGCAATATGCCGCGTACGTATTCTAATAGTGAATATGCTGATATGGTTTT
>NW_017257309.1:223048-276367 GCF_001594055.1 Mycetomoellerius zeteki
CAATGCTTGTATTGCTGCAAGAGGTGCACATTTCGAACAAAATCTTCATTAAAAAGTTTATAAATAAAATAATTAAAATAATAAATTAAATATATTTTTTTCTTTTTTCGTGATTTCCTGCGAAACAAAGCAAAAAGGAGCATATGTCTATAGGACTTTTTTTCTTAGTTTTTTACTCCTCTACACGCTCCCGAAGTTTTGCCATTTAATTTGGAAACACCCTGTATATATAATATATTATATATCATTTTATCCGAAATAAAATGTTTATATCTATGAAAGTTCATTGCATATTATTAATTTAAAAAATCTAAAATACTTTCTCAGATATGTGATAATCGAGTTTTGTAGAATAAGATTGTCGTTGAAAAAGGTACAATCTCAGCCTTACCATCACTGGCGATCGATTGAGTCGATAGCAGAATGGGTTCCATTTAAATTTAGTGGCCAGTTTATTTCGCATAAAAGAGGAATCAGGAATCATTTATACTAGAGTGAGAGTATCGTGATATTGTTCGGAAGGATGCTTCAAAGTTTGGAAATTGAACTTAGTCGGGACGTTAGGATGAAAGTCTTAAACTATTCTCGGAGGAAACATTATCGGATAGCAAAAAAACGTACGGTTCTCCCACAGAGAATGCAAAAACGTAAATTGCAAAAGTTGGATTTAAAATACATGAAATCGAGGAGTCATGTTACAGAATTCTTTTTTTAAGACCATTATATTTACTTTTAATTGGAAATTTTAATTGAATATAATGTAAATAAAAATATAAACTCGGATATAAAGGACCCCACACGTTTCTTATGGAAAAATATCCCCGGTCAAATTGCTCCGTTTTGAGATATGTTGTACTTCTTGTGATTCTGAACAAATGTCTCCATTGCCACATTCACATAAAATCAACAGATAAAAAGATATAGCGCTTTGAAGTCACAGAATTTGAGTGCCGTCATACTTCCTTAAGAAGATAACTTGATGCTTTCTTTTATGTGTAATATACATATACAACGTTTGTTTAACGTGAGTCCTCTCGTCTCTCACATTCTTAATTATGTATTAATAATGCAAAATCTATGTTCCGCGGTGATCGCTTATTTTGTACTGTGAGTTGCGATTTACTTACAAGAAAATACGGGATTTACTAAATGTAAACAAAACGCGCAGCGGTTGTCCGCGTGCGACACGCAATCATGCACGAACGTTACGCGAGTAACCAGTCACATATGAAACAAAAACAAGAACAAGGAGAGTAAGAGGACAATGTAATTGATGAATGTGTGTATGTGTGTGAAAATTACATTCAAGAATACATGCGCTATATCTTTTTATCTGTTGATTTTATGTAAATGTAGCAATAGAGACATTTGTTCAGAATCACAAGAAGCACAACATATCTCAAAACGAAACAATTTGACCGGGGATATTTTTCCATAAGAAACGTGCGGGGTCCTTTTATACTTTATCTTGAAAGAAAATGATCTCATCAGAGAATCCTAAAAAATTTATGTTTTAGCAAAATATATAAACCGGATAACATATTAGTCAGTGAGTAATTATCATCCGATTTATCAAATTGATTAGTTGTTATAAATTTTTGATGTTACCTTTAATATGTTTTATGAATTTAAATTTATTTTTACGAAATATAAGAATAAAAAACAAATATTTCATTAACAATAAAAATATTAACAATAAATAATAAACTAAATAGGAACATTGCTCTGTGTTCCTATTTGTCTATGCTAATAATATTTCGTAATTGAAAAACATCTTCTTTCTCATTAATCAGCATTTGTATTTTAACTCGATTTCATTAACAATAAATAACAAAAAATGGCAGAAAAATATATTATCTAATATTATAATTTTTTATTTTTATTTATTAATTTGTTAATTTTATAAAATAAAAGGACGATAGTTTATTAAATTGCAATGAAGTTATGGATTCAGAAAGCTTAATAAGTCTTAGAAAGCATTATTAACAAAAAATTGCAAAAGTTCGTTAGATTCCAAGACACTTTATTGCCGTCTAAGATACCATACCGTCTAACATTCTTACATTGGAATGGTTCGAACAGTTAGAAGGGACGATAAATTTCGAGGATTTCGTTGGATTCGCATTCGGAGATGCTCGAAGGTTCGAATGGTGGTAGCAAGAACGGGCCTATTATCAATTGTCTGCGATAAGGAAGGACCGGTCGGCAGGAAAGCCCATTTAGGATGGATATATCCCTGTGGATGAGAGAAATCCTTTGTGTAGTTCGGAACTTCGCCCTCGAGAGATCTTAAGCTGCACACTCGAAATTCGAGGACAGAGCCCGTCAACGATGCTATCGACACCTCGATGTTCAGTCATTGATGTTCATTAAACGTGATTTCATTATAGTCTCTCTCTCTCTCTCCCCCCTCCCTCCCCCTTACTCACTCACTCGCTCACTCACTCATTCTAGTCCTCTTGTTTAAGGTAAGTTAGAGTGTCCGTAAATTAGATCGAACAGGATATCGAGTATCTCCTGCTTCTCTGACACAATAAAATGACTTTAGGTAGTGTGGATTATACTGCATATTCAGTATAATCCACAAAGATTTACGAAAGATTCACAAGATATATTTATACATAGTTAAACTTAGACTGAACATTGCATCAGATAAAATGCTTACCCTAATATTTTAATATATTATATTTTAATACGTTTTGATAAAATGTATATAAATAATAAAATATATAAAAGATATTATCATATCAAGAAATATTTTTGAGCCATCGCAATATATAATGTTTTATAACTGTTTACACTTAACACACACGCACACGCACACACACATACACACGTCGAACAATTGGGATTATCTAGTACGAAAGTACCTTTATTCGCGTTCGCAGCGATGATCCACGTCCATCTCTAGAACGACACGCTTATTTAAACTCACGTGTGACTTTATAATACCGCATTGTCCCACGACACAATGAATATTGTTTGCGTAAAATCTCAAAGTTAATACTGACCTCGTTGCTCGATGATGAGACCAGTTGGTCGTTTTAGATATTTCTTGACGGTGACACACTGATTACTGATAGAAAGATGAACGGCGCTATTATGTATTATTGAAGCACGAATACTCTTCAATTTTTGACATTATGGAGGATCTATTATTTTTATGAACTTTAGAACTAATTAATGATTAACACGATTGCAAGTGAAAGACAAATCAATATCGACACTTGTATTTGCATTCACATCAACTCACGCGCCAAGTTGATATCAGCATCAACTCACATCAGTATACATTACAGCTGTCGATATTCGTCCCATATTTGACCTCTCTTGCTATCATTGCCGTGTACACAAGCGTTCAAATAGCAATGCTTCTCAAATAGCATTTAACGTAGCCATGGGGCTACTGACGAATGTGCTTTGCGCCCAATAAAAATATTGAACACATATGCAATTGTTGTCCGCCGACGCGATGTCCCAGAGCGCCTTTGTGCAAGCTTTAAATAAACGTGCTGCGGTGCATGCGATTTGTGACCCGTATCAGGAAAAATGCTGACAGAATTACAATTAGGTAAATACAGATTTAATTTAAAGAAATATATTTAGTGTTTTTGATATCCTAAATGCATACGGATTAATAAATTGCGTTATCGATTGTTATTAATTATCAACCATTAGTACGCTTGGCGTACTAATCTATCTTTGTTATTTGATGTCATATGACTTATTGTATTTCCATTCATTAAGAAAAAGAAATCTTTATTTTTTAAAGTAATTTTGTTATATTTTGCAGCATATACATACATTTTTTAATTTAACATTAAATTGAATATTTAATTAAATTAATAATTAAATATCAATTTAATGAAATTTGATGTCTACAATAATAATATACACGATTACGATAAACAATAGTTATTCTAAAACTAATATTTAACTAAGTTTGATATAAACTAACATGCTTGTTCTAAAATTCCATTGCTCTTTACAATGCTGGTCTCGTCAACACCTAGCCGGACAGCAATTTTGATCATAATGGATATCACGTTTTCAAATGCGTTCGTGCGAACATATGGAGAAGGCCGTAAACGTACGATACTTTCGGCACTTTGAATAATGTCGATCGATAGTAACAGTCGCTATTTATCTGCTTTTAAACAATGCAAATTACAATTACGGCCCAACTACGAGGACAGCTTGCCGCGCCGAAGCCATTCGCGTTATTTACCGTAAAAGCAAGCGCACTGTTATTCCATTATCAGGCGTGAGTGTAATTATCTCGCTTATCGTGTCTTTCTGATGGCTACCATAGCTGGCATCTCTCAGATAGTGTGGTTCAGTATAAACGACAATATCTAGCGTTCAACAAAATCGTTCCATCACGAAGAATGAAAGCATGCGAATGTATCATCTACACGATTCGTATCAAATGATAATACTATGCCTATGTTTTTGACGTTCACACTTTTTACTGTTACGTGACGCTGTGTATATAAAATTTAAATAAAGAAATATATATATAAATCATTCAGTATATTAAGTAGGGATTCGCTCGCGTCTATGCTGCAAAATTGCTGCTATCGATGCCGCATCTGTCATTTTTTTCCATCCCTTTTACTCTTTCCATCTTTCCTGTCCACGCCGCGCTTCGCATCCCATTTTTCCGCCAATTTATATTCCGCTTAAGCGTCGAAAGAAGCATTTTCTTTAGCCCTCGCAAACACAGGCGAGCGTTCTCTATAATCCGTGTCGAGGACACGAGTTTAAGGCTGCGCATACTAGCTCAGTTAATATTCACGGCTCGGCTTTGTACCGTGTTTAACGTTACACCGTTTGAGTTTGTGAACTTTAGGTGATAAAAGTATTACTCTTTTTACTCGCAAAAACACCATTCGTGAGAAATAATAACCCTTAAGTGAATTGTATGCATATCATTGAGAGCGAACCGTCTAACCATAGCCAGCATAATAATTCTGCTTAATTACTATCTCGTAAATTACCGCAATAACATGCTGACATTATTTATCCGGATTTACTGATAAAAATCTTTGCGGCAATTTATCCTAAAAAGAACAGACGAAGGCAAAGTTTTTTTGCACGACTATTTATACAAAGGCCATAAATAGAGTAAGAATATAATACCATTATATATGAATTATGTAATATTTTTTATTTTTACGGTTAATTGAAAGGCAATATGTATATATTACATCATACATTTATCGATTCTATCGTTCATATTTTTAAGCTTGATAATATTATCGCCTATTATAATGTATGTATTTGATTAAACGCGTATTCGAGAATTTGTATAGTTAAACGTATCGTTGATAGAGTTAATCAAGTATAATAAATTGATGGAAAATGAATTAAATAAAGGAATCTAATTAAACTTAATATAAAGCATTTAATAATTATGAATGATATTACTATTAAATGTTATTAACTTATCCGAAGAGTGCTTTTTTTGTTATTAATTTATTTATTGTTAAATGAATCAATATTAATTTAAATTAAGATTGATTGAATAAAAAATTAATTAATATTGTTTGCAGTCTTAGCAGCATACAGTATCTATCGTTTTGCGGTATGAACTCTCTCTCTCCCTCTCTCCTCCCCCCCCCCCCCCCCCCCCAAAAAAACTCTCTCTCTCTCTCTCTCTCTCTCTTCACGTTATTAAGTCCGTTTATATATTAATTGGTGATTTTCCATGAATGTTGCTTTGTGTACCAACCACAATATTTAATATAAATTTTTAAATATGTAACACATATTGAAAAACACTTTTTCTATCAAAATTTTTTTTGTCAGAGTACTACATTTTGTAAAATAGTTACGGTTTAAGATCTATTCGATATATTGCTAAGGTATACATGATTTAAAGTATGAAGTGGAATAAAGTTTGCGTCCGCTATTAATTTTAAAATAATTGCGAATGAGTTGGCATCTCGTGAACGTTGTTTAAAAAATGTGGTTTTTACGTAAAACACATGGCCGTGTGAAAAGAGGAAAATCGCCGTTGTGTCTCGAAGTAACTTTGGAACTGCGCCACAATTAAAATAGAACTTGGGACTCTCTGAGACAAAGGTACCAGACGTTACGGAAGAAAAACGCACTCGGTGAGACTACAAAATTAATATCACCACTTAACGTACGACATGTATGTTTCGCGATGCGTCTTGAGCATCTCTCGAAATTGCCGTGGATGCACGCCTTTTCCGTCGTTGTATTGCGACGTGTATCATCCCCTTTTCCATTGTTTACGTTGATCGTTTTACTTCTTTGGCCGTGCCATACATACTCATTTTTTTTCAGAATTTTCAAAAGAGATAGTATTGTATGGGAGCTTTCCAACAAGCGACACTGTGAGACACGGCGATCACCTCATCCGTGTTTAACATTGGCGAACAAGGATGCAATGATTCACCGTGCTACACCGTGTCATCTGTGCCTCTTGTTGGAAAGCTCCCTGTAGCACGTGATATATATTTTATTGTATAAATTGAAAGCTGCAACGCGATACGTGTAAACAAAATTACGATTGTAATACCTCCTCCCTTATATAAGAAAGAAATTATATACCATTCTTATTCTACAAACGACTATGCCTATATCGATTACTAGAAAAGACAATATCTCGGTTTTATTCTTATCAGGATTCTTATCAAATTGCAAGCTTCTTCATTAAATATTTATCTTAATGATTGTTTAAAATATAAATAAGAACTATTAAAAGTTTTTATATTGTGTATATATTAATATGAAAAGCACACATTACAAAAATTCTCACTAAATTTATAAATAATTATTAAAATAAGGTTTCTCTCTGTAATCTGAAGAATGTTATGAAATGTTCTCAGGTGTATATACCCAACTAGCGTCCCTAGATTACATTTCGTTTAATTAAATGAGAGTGAATAAGATATAAGATGCAGGCGTATCATATACAGGTTTGTAATTTAAAATTTAATAACGTTAAGAACTTGATTTCTTTTCCTTTCACTAGTGGGACCAATGCCATAAAAGCGAATAGATGGTTTCTTTTCAATGATCGAAAGCCGACTGTAACAGTAATCCGATTATAGGGACGCTACACATATAGAGGATTCTGCCGCTTTTTGCAGTTTAAACCTGTAATCCTGATCCGATCGTGGAGAATTAAGACGACGATTACGTACTTGACAGAAAGAATAAGAAGAAAAATAGCGACTGCTCTCGTTGAGATACGTACGTATACGTATTTACAGTCAAATACAAATCTCTGAAGTTGTAAATAAGAATGTAGAAATATGAACATTTTATGAACATTTTTGTTTTACATTACTTATACATCTCAAAAGTAATGTCCACAACAAATTTAAAAGAGCATGTTCACATTTATGAAAATAATATATAAGTCTTTCTCTCCGGCACCATTTCCTTGAATAATATAGAGAAATCCGGCCGTACCAAATAGGCAAAATTTTAAACTTTCAGCCCTTTGTCTCAACAAGTGCAACTGGAGATGAAGTTGCGAGAATTCGTAGCGACAAAAGTTGATAAACATTAAAGTAAAGTAGAACATTTTCTGCTTGAAGTTATGTACTGTTCCGTTTTACACTGGTGTTATCATCTTAAAGTTAATTAAATTCAAGACACGCAAATTCAAGAATATAGTGAATTTTAGGCCATAAATTTTCTGTTATTGAACATTTTTAAGAAAAGTAATTAAATAAAAATAACAATACATGTCATATTGTAATAATGAAATGTATTGTATATTCACTATAACTTAGGTTATAATCTGTCGACTTTAGAGTAGCAATTCATAGCAAAAAGGAGACATTTTTCATTGTTCCGTGAATCCCGAAAATCCGAATGCAATCCGCTTAGAGAAATAAAACGTAGCATCCACGTATCGATTACGTTGGCTTCTTTCCGCCCTAGGTGTAGAGAACTCAGACATCACGACTGGTACCTTTTTCGTTCAAAGCGAGAAACTGGGTCAAGCGAAAGTGTCTGCTTTTATTCTCCGGTAACGGAGAAATATATATGAAGATGAAATAGCGGACCTTTGTTGGGCGATGGGCGTTGACAAAGCACGAATAAAAGATTACTTTGTTCGTATTTTTACGTATATTTTTCATTTGTAAGTTTCGGAAAACAAGGCACAGCGTATACTGACGCATGAGCGAGATAACGTTTCTGCTTGTTCCAGTTGATAAGAGAAATCTTTCAAGATTCAATCGTCTGTACGTTCAAACGGGTAGAATCGTCGTTGGACGAGCGAAATGGTGACGAAGAGAAGGCAGATTGATTGGAAAATGCTATCGTTTTATTGTCATCGATATTCCACCGTGAAACGTCTCTTCTTGCTGTCATACTGTGACAAGCATGTATCTTTCTAGGGATTTCATACATAATGGTTTTATACCTTATGGCTATTTATTTTTTTTGCATTTATTGTAACACATTTTAATATTTTTATTTTGTTAACATTTTATCCTTATTTTAACTATTGTTTTTAAACTTGTTTAAGTTGTTTAGTCAGCTAATTCTTATCTCTCACACACACACACACACACACACACACACACACACACACACACACACACACACACACACAACGTTATTATGCACTATTAATTTAATTAATATACTTTTACATTATTTATTTAATGAGAGATGAGAGAGTACTATCATAGAAAACAATTACCATTTCATTCAATTATGTATCTTCTTTTCGTTGTGCTATTAATATATGAATCATTGAAATAATCAGAATTTTTTATGTTTGTGTGTGTGGGGGGAGGGGAGAGAGAGAGAGAGAGAATCTATGTACAAGTGCGCATCTCACATTTTTATATTTATTAACTTTACTAAAATGAAAAATTAATGAAAGTTAAAAGCAAGTCATCGACTGATAACAAAGTTTCGATTCACTTGTCAGTAAGTTTCGTCCGAAGAAATTCTTTTTCCTTTAAAACAGCTACTTCCTGATAGAAGGAGATCAAATTCCCCGCTTTCTTTGTGATTCTATTGCGGACCAGTCGTCGAGATCGGATAGAGTTCTTAATTTTCCAGAAAAATATAATCGAGGAAAAAATACTGAGTTTCTTTCGTTTTTTCTAAAGAATACGGAAAAATTTTAAAAACACTTTTTGAAAGTGTTCTTAATTTTCCAGAAAAATAAAATCAAGGGAAAAAATTTGTATTTTTCGATTTTTTTTCCAGAAAAATACGGAAAAATTAAAAAAAAATCTCTCTTATAGTATTCTTAATTTTCCGGAAAAATAAAATCGAGGAAAACACTAAATTTTTTCCATTTTTTCCAAAAAAATATTCTTTTAATATGTTCTTTTTCGCCAATATTTGAATTAAATTAAATTAAATTAAAAAAATTATTTTATTTAAAAAAATAGATTTGTTTCGAATTTCAAATACAATGATACGATTAATACGAATTACGAACAATACAAACGAGTACGAAGAAACAAACGATTAATATGATTACGATATTTACGAACATATCTGCAAACTCTTTGTCGTATAGTTCAGCAATGTAATAACAATAACATCCTTATAAGAAAATTCTTTTTCCATACTCTTAAACTTTTTACACGGTTTATCAATCTTCTTTTTCTTTTCATATTGGAAAGAAACGGCCAAAAGGATAAATATTTTTGTGCAGAAGATTCAGTTCTAGAATATAAAAAAAGAACAAACTTAAGATCTGTCCTCCTTGCTTACACTTTTTGCACTCAGCGTCTTCGCTGTTTCTGTTTTCAACATTCGATGTTAAAGGAAAAAAGGCTGGAAAAATATGGCAAAAAAAACCGAAAAAAAAACTCGTTTTTTTTCCCTAAATTTTCCGAGAATTTATTCAGACTAAAAACACTAGTATCGGATATTATACATATAGTCGTGCATCGTACAGGACGATCACAGCGAAATGATGTATCGATAGATCGATTGAATTTTTTTCTGAGAGATAACGATGTGAAGATAATTTTATGATCTCTCGGTGTCACCGCGCAATCAAGATTTCCCTTTGATTTATTTTTATTAAGAGCGTGTCTCTTCTATAGGAGAGTAACAGGGATTTTAAGCCACTTTTATGTTACTTTAATCTTATTACACCATGGTATGCTAGATCTTTTAGTATAATTACAAAGTAAGTAACGCAATATTTGAAATGAATTTAAAAGAGATATTATCTATAGATATAAGCCTGCTTTTTATGTACATTTCTGTTGTAAATTTAACATATAATACTATAATACGAACTCTTTTCATAAGCAAGTTACATATATTACTCATTTACTAAAAAATTGCTAGCTTTGCTTTTAATTATGATACGAGAAGTAATCTAATAGTGTGGAAAGCAGGAGGAAGAGAAATGCATCCAAGATAAATATAAATGGCACGTAAGAGACTCGAGACTGTCGAAGGAAGAAGTATTGCGCAAATGGTGCTTTGAGAGAGAATCGGTGGAGCTATTATATGCGACATAGTCGAGTGAGATGAAGATACGGGACCCATCACCCCGGGCAAGCGTATGCACTCTGCCAAGTAGCTTCTTCTTGCGCCACCAGAGAGTAAGACATGGTTATATTGTGCACTCAAAGTCTTCTTTACATAGGCCGCTTTATTAGTTCAATAAAATAGGATTACTTAGCTACGGTTTATAAGAATTGTCGGCTTTACTGCGCTACGCGAAACTATAAAAAGAAGGAGTCAACTCCTCACCCATTCTGGTTCTACATGCAAAAGCTGAGACGTAACGAGATATATTATTGTTAGCGCTACAGCAGTAAAATGGAACTAAATCTTGGAACGGATGAATTTTATATCAACATTTGTGTAATAATGATTCAATTTTATGCACCGTGCATGTTTTACTTATCTGAAACATATACATAGGATAATCCGAGTACGTTATAATATAAAAATACACTGTAAAAAATAAAATGTTAATTTTAATTTAAAGATATTTAGTGGACTTTCTGAGACATGTAAAAATGTTAAAATTAACACAAAAATGTTAATTTTAACATTTTCGCATGTCTCGGAAAGTCCACTAAACGTCTGTAAGTTAAAATTAACATTTAATTTTTTACAGTGTAATAGAAATCTCGTATTATTAATATATACCTAAATTTGTACATGTACTAAGAAAGTTATAAGCAATACAGGATTGAAGTACTGGTGAATTTAACCTGTTATTACTGAGATGGGTGCGCGAGGATTGTTTACAAGAACGCATTTCAAGCTTTACTCGATACCGCGACTTGTTTATCTTTTTATCGGACAATGTTCTTTGCTCTACGTGTGACAGTAGTCGTCTCTATCTGCTTTTCCAAAAAACAAAAGAATTTAAGAGATGACTTTTCATTTTTTTTTATTGTTCTCTCACAAAATCTAGCACATCTTAGAAAATATCCTGTCGTTATTATTTATATTATAATATTTTCTTAATAAAGTATCAAAGGACTTCACAAACATTTTACTGCGTCCTTGTATAATTAAAGCCAATTATTTGCGTGATATTATTTACAAGAAACATTTAAATTTTGTTTATACCATTTTTATTAAGTCCACAGAAATGTCTGGATTTTGTCAATAGAATTCGGTACGTGATCGCGCGAATAGAATCAACGGTACGATGAATATTCTGTAATAATTTTTCTTACGGAAGATTTGCGATGAATCTCAAGATTTCACGATACGGTTACATTTGTGAACCATGCAAGTGTAATAAGCTCATGTTTTCCCAGTTTAGTTTATGTATACTTTATATACTTATATCTACGTTCGCGCGCATGACTTTACGCTTGCGAAAAATTTCACGTGGTTATAAAGAAATCAAGAAGTCGGTACGTAAAGACGAGGTCAAAGAGAATTACGACGAGATGAGAGTAGCTGTAAGACGCTAATGTAAAATGCCGTACACGATTTCCAGTGCGCTATAGTGAAAATGTACGCAAGCTATTGATCCCCTTTTGTACTCGACAGTCAATAGAATACTACACTCAGTCTCTCTCTGTCTCTCCATATTTTTTCATTTATGAAAAACTTAAATCTCTTGAAGTGGCAAGATTGAATCTACGAACTTCCTTCTCTCTCTAAAAATAAATCAGTATATTATTACTGACTTCAGTGCTATACTTATATGTGATTATATATCAGCGAATATTTACTGTTTTTCAGTAATAATACACTGATTCATTTTTATTAAAAATTATGATTTCTACAGATTAAATCTGCAGAAAATCATAACCTCTAAAAGTGAATCAGTGTATTATTATTGAAAAACATTCGCTGATGATTACGTCAGTTATAAGTGTAGCATTGAAGTCAGTAAGGTAGTAATACTAATACACTGATTCACTTTTAGAGAGGTCATTCATAATTTTTTACAGAATATATTATAGGATTATTAATTACATAATTTCCTATTAAAATATTAAATACGATGTTATTGTTAAATTTATTGCAACTACTATTATTTATAAAATTGATAAATTGATAAATAAAATTGATTTATAAAATTAATTTATGTAACTTATAAAATTATATAATACGTTGGTTTCACGTTATCTAAATCATTTTAAGTCAGTGTTTTACGGTAGCTTTTACATGTGTTAATATTGCATTATTGAAATAAATATGAAGATATTGAAGATTATGTAAAATTGTCGCACAGCCACAACGAATAGTGCATCTTATTGACCAAAATGCATTGAAAACTTCAAAATGTTGACTTAAATTTCAGCGTTATTCAAGCGAGATACCTCCGAACGAAACTTTGAGACGTAATGTCACCTAGAGAATATGCTTCTGTTTTTTTTATTTCCGTTCTACCTGCGAATGACCGAGGATGTGAAATTTTATGCATCAGCACCGGGCTATGCTTGTCACCTCCGGCGCGGGCTGGTCTATAAAATATTCAGATAAGATCTGTCGGTATACGCGGTTTCACCCTCGGAAGCTTAGCGTGTGCACGCGTGGGAAATAAAAGTGCGCTCTATGGAAATTGGAAATCGACGATGCCAACATCGACATACCTATACTTCCGTAGGGATTTTAATTTATCATTCTTGCACGAGCTTTATTAATTAGAGAAAACGTTTTAATGTAGATTATATGTGGTTGCATAAAAAAAGCTCGATGAATCACAATTACGAAAAATATAGAAAAAAAATAAATCTCATAATTATAGTGAAAAAGTATTAATGTCGGTATTTTATTTGGCGAAGAACATTAATTTGTAACACATAAAAAATGCAATAATAGAAAAAAACATGGGAAAATTAAACATACTGTGTGCACCATTTTAAAACTACGTGATCGTAATTCCAGGCCAACGTGAGATATGACTTTGAGAGAGTTTTGACTTGCCACTAGACTCGTAATTGGGACTGGTATCCCGATGGAGCTGTTTCATAATTCAAACGTATGCACGGCTTTTCCCGATAACGCAAAAATTTGAAATAAATCAGTGTCGAGAGTACAGCGCGCATTAAACACATGTGTATATCGGGAAATCACGTCGTTAATTTCAACCACATATGACAGATATCTTATTCGTCTTTCGATAGATTAACGTTACAATAGTGCAAATATAATACTGACAAAATAAGCGTTTGCTTTCATTGATCAAAAGAAATATAAAAATAACATATAATTTACATAAAATGCAATTGAAATTTTTTCGTTATATTATATGCTTTCGTTTTGTAAATATTATTGGAAATAGAATTATTCAATGTTAAAAGTATATCAAAATCTATTATTTTAATAATAATGTTTTGCTTTTCTTGCACCTCTAATACTCCGCTTTCTATCGTAACAAGACAGAACGTTCTTGCAATCTGCAACGTGACATTGTAAGCGAAAACCGACGTCATTAAGTGTGCTATACAATTTTCGTGAAGAACGTTGTGCACTACACCATTTATGAATTCGGTTTATAAAAAGAGCTTTACTGAAGATTGGAACAAATTTAAAAGTGAAACGAAATTGGTATGATTGTCCAATCGGAAAAACATAAATGCAACTTAAAAATAAAAACAAATACACGAAAACTACATATTTTTCATGAGTATTTTGATTGTTTGTCACTTATTAATTTTTAGTCTTATTATTTATGAAAAATCGAAGGAATTTAACTTTCTTTATTGATCTTTATTCCCTATTATTTCATATAAACCACACTTGTCTCGCAAATCGCAACGTGACATCGGATATCAAGACGATATCCAGCGTCCGGTACATGTACGATTCCCCACGAGATATACCATATACGTATGAATGTGTGTGTAAAATCGATCATATAGTTATATCTTAGAATACATGTATTGTGTCAGTGACACTAAACTTCAAATAGTTCGTTTAAACCCTGAGAAGAAGGATAACGGGAACGTGGAAAGAAAAGTATTGTATATTTAAAAGCTGAATGAAATTAATCAAAGCTTCTAATTTACAACGAAAAAAGAGCACTATTTTTCCATAGAAAGTAAAGTTTTGTATTTCTTTTAGATTTATCATTGTTGAAAGAACAGATATTATAAAACTATTATCTGCACAGACACGATGAAATGTATTAATGAATATCGAGTAGAAATATTATTTGTGCAATTAAAATTTTTTATTCGATTATGTCTTTTTATATTAAAGTTTGAAACAGAATAATAATTTTGTTTGATGTCTGAAACCTAAAATTGAAAGGATAAAGTCTTGCTCGATAATTTAAATCACTTATAACAGGAATGATGTAAGTAGATCTACATTTTATATATCTTATATATTATACATTTCGAAATTATCTCATTAATGTTGCACGGCAGATGAAATTGCGGTTCTTATGTCTTATGCGTGTACGTTTTACCGTGCACTTGGAACGATAGTATGATGCAATAAAAATTGCTTTTCCCGGGGAATCCACATTAATGATTAATTTTACCTATTTTGTTTTATGCAAAAAGCATTCTGCTAATTACAATTAAACTAAAAATTCATTCAATTTAATCCTCCATGATTTCTAACAACAAGTATTTCTTTCCCTGTATATAATTATTTTGCATTATACTCGATCAATTATTGTGATAAATGGAACATCGTCGGACTTTATGATATTATGGAGCATAATTAGATCATGAAATAATGATCTGTCGATCGATTATAATGCAAACATAGCAAACGTATATTGTAAAATTAGAGAACTAGCGGTAGAAGAAATAATACGAAGTACATTGAAATACAATGTCTGTGAGTTTCATTGTCACAAAATTACTTCCATATATCTATGAATTTTACTCTCCATTTTATATACTATATTAATTCGCGGATCTCAATGCCGATAGCATATTCGAAAAGGTCGACAGATCATTATTTCATAATCTAATTATGCTCTTCGAATATCATAAAGTCCGATGGGGTTCCATTTATCACGATAATTGATCGAGTAGAATGCAAACGTATATTGGACCTTCTTGACTGTTATTCACATTACTTACAATAGGACTATGTCGATGGGCGAGTTAACGATTAATTCGCTCTGGAATTCGACATTTCTTTTACGAAATCTCTTTACTAGCAGATAGATGCGGCCGACGACCTTCTCCAACCTCCTGTTCGTTTTTTTTATCTTCCGGAAACTACCGCTTTTTCCTCTCGTCTTTGTTTTAAGCACAAAAGAACGATCTCGAGTATTCTGAATTGCGCAAGCCAGGGATGTAATTGCCCGTACATATCCCGTAGAAATCGTGGAATCTAAAAACGGTACGAGTTCTTTGTACGCACATGAACGGTGATAATTCTCTGTGCTTTTAACAAAATCGGTCGGTATTGGCGATGTCGTTATCACGCTAACCCGCGTATTCGAGATATTTGTACATAGTCCCGAACGTTACGTCGAAATCGTTATATTGCACAAATATCCGTTATACATGGTTGCTATTTGGTTTTATATTGAAACGTGCGCAGCTACTCTGCAAAAACTAACGAGACGGGTGGTTGCGCAAATGAAAAAAAAAAAGATTAGAATTAACTACGATTTTGTGCATTGTACCGTTATACATTTTTGTTAATCGTAAGCAAGTAGCGATACTCAGTTATAAGTTAAATTTTACCATGGCGACGCCTTTGAAAGGAGTGTGGGACGCGCCACTAGTTAATCAATACGTAACGGATTCAGTAGGTATATTTGCACGCTCTAAGGACGCTAGCAATCGTTAATTTTATTTCATCTTGATTTCCATTTCCGTGGAAGACTAGTTTCAAAATAGGATTTATCCTGCGCGTGTTCTGATATTTATCAATAGCTTTTTCGAAACAGTCAGAAAAAAATTGTAATAAGATCATCAATTAGGAAGATTTTTTTTACTACAATAGAATATATAAAGTTTCTATTGAAAAATTGTAAATAATTAAAAGCATGAGTTACAAAACAAAATTTTTACTAACGTGTAAAAGTATTTTGTGAGTTATTTATATGTTACATATTTTTGTTTTTAAAAACGGTTCAACACTATTTTTTAACTTGTCAAACATTTTATGAGAAAGTAAAATGCAGATTTTACAACAGTAGTTTCAGATAGAGATTGAATGAACTAACAAGCTAGAAAGAACTGGGACAAAAGAGATAACTTTGACAAAATGACAAGTAAAAAGGGATAGATAGTCGGGACATGGTCGACAAGTAGACATGCCACAAAGTCGACGATGTCGTAACGTGATCCTCGTCTTCTTTTTGTTCCAGGTTTATTCGAGATGGACGGTCTGCTGGTGCCCGGCACGATGTGCGACCACGAGTTTGTCAGTTCGCAATCGACGCCTCAATATGGACGATTTTATTCGCCGCGCTACCCATCCTCCTATCCGAAGAACATCCGGTGCTCCTACCTCTTCCGGGCAAGGTAACTAATCTGACCTAATCTTCAGCCCGCGCGCTCTGTTCCGGAAGATCTAATCCATATATAATACATCTCCGCTGCTAATCTCCGCCGTCATCATATATCTGCTGCTTTAGTGCATTTAATGACGACAGTCTGTAATCCTGCTCGCAGTTCATTAACACCTAATCTAACGTATCGAGGAACGTTCGATCATATCGGACTCAATGTATTTGTTTCGCACAGCGTTAAAAAAACGAAGATTTAATTTCTAGTGAATGCGGCAATGAATCTATGAATCACGTCTATCTGTAAAATTTACAGATTCATTACCTCGAATTAAATGAAAGATTATTTGTGACTCACCGATACGATTCGCAACAGCGGAATCTGTAACAACTACGAATCTGTAACATATAGATATAAAATTCAAATTACATTTGCGTTCAAAATAATTAATATCTAAAAAGTTCATTTGGCTTTGAAGCAACCGTTTCATGAAATAATTATATAACTTCTCTAAAAAAAATTCACATTCATTTTTTTAAGTAAATTAAAAAATTTTAAAAGCGAAATTTTTTTATTTTTAATATAAATTATCCCAGTAGGTAATTAAAAATTACACGTGAATTAAGAATTTTTTTCTCTACAAGTAATATACACAAATAACGTATAAGAGTGAGATACTTATCTCACTTGGTGGCTTTGCCGTTGCCCGATACCTCCCCAGGCCTCTTCCTCCTCTCAGATTTCCTCGAAACCACATACTCGCGAAAACTGGGTAATTAACACTTGCGCTAATAACTATGTATATCTGAAAAATAATTATTATACGAATTGAATTTTTTATTTGCATTTCAAGGCAACATTTCATAAAATAATTATATATATAGTTATACATATAATTTCAGAGAAGAAATTAAGTTCAGTTTTTCAAATATGAGGTAATATTTTTCGTGATAATTTCGTGAAATTTAATTACGGTTTTTCAGCATATTAATATCTTTATAATATGATGCCTGATTGAGCATCAAAATTATTAAAATTATTTGTCAATTTAATTCGAGAGTTTACTACAGTAGTTTAATTGCGCGTTTATATAGTCCGGAAAAGAATTCGAAAATTTTTTATTTTTACATAAATCATCTCAACGAGTGATCGGAAATTAAACAAAAATTAAGGATTCTTTTTCTGATAGTACACATACACACATCCACATTAATTAGTGAAACATTCACCTCATGGTTGCTCTACTATCCCCCGAGGCCTCTCCCAGGTCTCTTCCTCCTCTCAGATTCCCACACTCGCGGAAACTCAATAATTAACACTTACGCTAATTATCAGAATAAGACGATCGCGATTACTTGGTACGGCACTCCCGATATTAATGACACATGTCGTATTGATCAGATCGCGACGGAAGTGAACGAGGGAAAAGGAAAAAAACGAAGAAACGATAGAACGATTCGCTGCGATTCGCTTCGCTGTATTTATCGAGCAACACGACACATCGACGCGTTGCGACATTTCGAGGACTAGCGGTAGTAAGCTTTAACGAAACCCTGATGTAACGAAACTTACGTTGCACGGTTGACAAAATTGAAATGCGAGGTCAACCACGACCAATTTATTGATCGCGACTCTACTCACGACAGTCACGACGCTGCTTGATTCGGACACGACATTTTTTGCATCACGTAACGTTCCAATAATGGCTGACGAATAGTGAAAATAGCGTCTCACGGCAACTTCACTCCGAACATTGCTAACTTCACGCACATTCAGAACGTGTGACGCAGCGCCACGTTGGTTAAGTCCGTTCGAGAGTATACGATCAAAATTCGGCATCGCACGTATTTAGACTCGTATTTAGACTCGTATTTAGAACACACAAATCTCAAATAAATCGTAAACTACATTATCATTATCAGTTGCCGTGCTTTCTTGTTATTTTCAAATTGTTCCATTTATCGGTTCGCGTATTATTCAAATCCGATAACAATCCTATTTATATCGCGCAAAGTAATTTATTTAAATCGACACAAAAATCTCAAATGTGATATGAAAATTGTCATCAATTGCCATCTCCTACTGTTTCGCTCTCAGACAAGTAATATCGTGCGAAATAACTGCTTTGGTAAGAATTAATAGCTTTGGGACCTCGAATGAATCTCAATGCGCTTGCGAATCGTCGACAGTGAGGTCTGTTTACTGAATATAGCTACGGATTAAGGTAAACGTCCCATGTACCTATGTTCGGACACTTACACCAAATTTATTATTATTAATCTCAAATGCTTTTTTTATTACAGTATTATAATTTAATTGCATAAAGATTACAATTAAATTATAATATTACGTTTTAAAAAGCGTGTATTTGAGACTAATATTAACTTAAATAAATAGTGTTATGTAAATGGCCATAGATTATATCCGGACATAAGTACATGTCCAGTCACTGAGACAGTACCTATGTCCGGTTACACAAAACTTTATTTATTTATATTAATATTAATCTCAAATGCTTTTTTTACCTTAAAGATCAATTTGAATTAGAGTTGTCTTTTGTCATTAAATATATATTTATATTATTTTCCGTCAGCATATTAATTTTCTAATTGTGGTCGGACACTGGGACAATTATATCTCAATGTCCGACTGGCTTGTCCGACCACTGGTATAACATTGACGCATTCTAATATTTATTTAAATATTTTAATTAATAATTATTATAAGTGGATTCAAATAATTTTTCCTTGCTTAAGGGAGTCTTGAGTTTTTAATGAATACAAATATTTATATTAAAAACCTTTTTGATATTATAAATTGTATTATTTATGAGAACCTGACGCTTAAACGTCCGGCTACTGAGACATTTACCTTACGCACAGTAATTAGACTGCGCGCGTTTAGAGATTTTACCCGAGTGCCCGAGTATTATTTTATCCTTGTTTTAAAGATAGAATGACGCATTAGGACATTCAAGTAGTTTTCGAACAACCTAAGAGGCGACACAGTGTAGTCCACTTGCCACTTTATCGTGAGAAAGAGCAAATGATTGATTAATGATTGGCCACAGACTACTGTATCGCTTTTTATCGCGTGACATATTTATGGACGGAAATTACATTAAATAATCGTGCAATCCGGCTAATGTTAATCATTTAGAATCTTAGAATGATTGCGTTTCCCTTGATACTTTTCTCGACCACGTCTCGTAAGAAAATAATGCTACGACACACACAGCACGCTCCTTCCGATTCGAATCTCGCGCGAATGATAACAAGACGAATGCGTGTGTACAATATATAGGCAGTTACGGTACGTTCTAAAGGCCGCGCCGATGTAAACAATGAACGGTAAATGTCGCGTCGCGGCTGCCGTATACGTTATCACCAAATTCAATTCAAATACGAACGAATTACTGTCTTTAGCTTTTTATTTTGAATAAATAATCTCTCGTATAATACGCTTTAAACTGAAAAGTTTCGCTTTTCAAATGCGTTGGTATAGTTAAAAAGGTAAGTTTTTTTACATTAATTGATTCATCTCATTATTCTATACATAAAAGTATTAAGATATAATTAGGTATTGTTAAACGAGTGAACTAAAAATTAAATAAATACACGTTGTATATATACCTACATATTTTTTTAAATTAGATTATAATGTGATTTTTAATATGATTGTTCTAATTATTCTGCAGAAAAGAATTAAATTAATCCTCAGTACACACCTTAATTTTTGGTTTACTACACACGATGAGTCTTTCTTGTACTGGATTAATTTTCATCACTTTTTCAAATAAAAATTATTAAGCAATTTTTACGTAAATTTTGTCATCTTTAGAAAGTATTTATAAAATTGTATATTTATAACAAGTTGTATATAAATTGTCATAACTAAATATAGTTAACAAAATGAGAAAAATACACTTTTTCATACAAAAATGTAAAACTGAAACAAAAATATTTAAAAGAAAAATATGTTTCAATATCTTAAAGTTAACATTTCAAATTACAAAAGAAAAAAAATAGTTCAAGTATCGACTGTCCAAAAAATTTAGTTATTTAATATAACTTGAAAATGTGTTTTTGATATGCAATGGCTATAAATTGAAGATATATTGTATTTACATTTTAAGCATCTTATTATTGCTATTGTATTAAAAAAACTTATAATTTATTAGGAAAAGATTTTTATAACATTAGATAACATAATATATAATATTACAGACATTTAATACAAGGGTGTCAAAAACCAATATGTTTATTAAGGGCTAGGATTAAATTCTTTTTTTAATAATTTGCGAAATATTCCCGCAATATGAATGAGAATTAATTGAAAATAAAGAAAAAAATAAAAATTTTTTTAGTTACAAAAAATGTACATTCAGTACACGCGATGGGTCATTTGCAGGATTGGAAAAGGTACTTTGTAAAAATAATTAGTTACAATTACAGTTTTTTCTTTCAAAAATAACTAGTTATACAGTTCCAAGTTATCGAGACTAAAAATTAACTCGTTACAATTACAGTTACTAAAAAAGTAACTATCTCGCGTATATTCCCGCGAAATTAAAGGAATTTTTAAATAAAATTGTATTATAAACGTAAGTTATTTTTTTCTTTGATAGCCCTAATGATATCGATGTCACTCATATTGTTCTGTCATGATAACAGAAAAATAATTGAAAAGTTATTAGGGCTATCAAAGAAAAAAATAATTTACGTTTACAATACAATTTTATTTAAAAATTCCTTTAATTTCGCGGGAATATACGCGAGATAATTCAAATAACGAACGAAATAATAAAATACTCTCTCTGGGCTGCATTCCAAAACACAGGATGTGTTCCAGTTACGTCTACAACGCTCATATCATTTTATCCTTGTTACAGATATTAAACAATAAAATAATACACGCAAGCGTTGCGGATTTAAGTGGAACGCACCCTTAGCGCTACAAATGCTTCGAAGCATTTGTAGCATCAAATGGACCGTAGCTTAATCAGTATTCAGATTTTAATCAATCACGTTAAATTGAAAAATAAATTTAAAATGTAAAGTAACTGTAAAAGTAACTGTTAAATTAGTTACTAGTTATTAGAAGAAATTATTAAGTTAAGTTACAGTCATAGATGGAAAAAAGGGATTAAGTTAAGTTACTGAAAAAAAGTAACTGTAACTTACAATAGTTACAAGTAACTAGTTACTTCCCAACCTTGATTATTTGCCACCCAGAGATGAACTTCAGAGTTATTTTAGTTAAAGGATACATATGAATTGAGGCCGGCAATGCGCAAAACTTTTTTTCTAGATGTCAAACTTTTTTTACGAATAGAAAAGAGACCAGTATTTAACCAGCTCTTAGTATTGTTCTTAGTATTTCAAAGAAAAGAAATGCGCAGGACACGAATGACTCAAAGGTGTGTATTAAGGGCTAACTATAACATGTTGACACATTTTAAAAGCAAACCGCATGTTATGCGAAAGATCGTTTATTCAAAAAGTCAAAAACACACACACACATGGAATAATTCGTTCGTGTACCCGTTGAACTTGGTGGTGATAACGGCAGCACGGCACGCCATACCTGCTCATTGTTTACATCGACGCAGCCATGGCCCGAACGTATCGTAACAGTCTATCGCACGCACTCGTCTTGTTATTATTTGCGCGACGAGATTCGAATCGGAAGGGGCGTGCTCCTTGGAATACGAAACGCGATCGAGAAGAATATCAAGAGAAAACACAATCATTCTAAATGATCAACATTAACTGGATCGCACGATTGTTTAATGATTTCTGTCCATAAATATGTTACGCTAAAAAGTGTGTCACAGTGGCCAATTATTAAAGTAATTTCGCGTAAATCATTAATTGTGAAACTCGCTATGGTTTTGGATTATTGGGTCATGTTGAATTTTGATATTACCGCATTTCTCCCATCATCGAAAATTTTCTGGCTTTCTACCCATCTCAACTTTCGTCGTTCCTCATCTTGGTTCCTTGTTACGTAGCAGCCAAAAGTTTACGTCCGTTCTGTCGCAAGCCGTTTCGTAGTGCAGCGGTATAAAAATTACTCGCGACCAACTAGCGGGGGAAAAATCAGCAAGTTCTTGGCATGATTCCTCGCAGGATGCTATTCTCACGAAACAACACTGACAATGAGACTAGACTTCTCCGCGATTTGCGTATGAAAGTATAATCCACGCAACCTAATGTTAACCGACAAAACGATAACAAGCGGTAATATTAATTTAACAGGATACGCGTAAAAAAGTATTTTCTCTCTTAATTTGTTTCAGAGAGTATATTCTGTATATAATATTATAAGTTTACTTATTTATCTTTTATTTATAGAATTTCTAGTTCTGCGTTTCTATTGTATAAACGTCATAGTTCACGTTACGTATTGTTACACGGTTCATTGACTTCCGTGGATGTCTGATATATGTACAACGATCAAAGGAAATAGTTAACGGAGTCGAATCAGAACGTCGTTCAATCGTGATGAATTTAATCGCGGCGCTGGGCCAGTATGCGCAGATATGATTTCCGTAGTATTGTGGGTTGCTGCTTAATTACAGTAATTGTATCAAAGTAGCGTGTGCAGCCCTATATGTCTAACAGTTATGTCAACGCAACGTCGCGCCGGCCGCTATGCCGACCGCTATAAAGCCACCGGATACGTATACATGTACAGGTATACACGCATGCAGTCTATCCGTTAGACATTCGTGACACTCGGTCTATATTAACATACTACAGTGTTCTCGATGGCTCGACGGCCTTTGTCACGTCGACATCGTTATAAATCAATCCTCTAATGATCATTATTGAGAAAGAAAAAAATAATGAAAAGAAGATATTTTGGCTTTGCTTTTCAACGATATAAATTTTTTTATAGTGTTTTTAGATATAAAGATACTTTTTGACATTTAGTTATTAATCTTTTTGTATAAAAAGATTCCCGTCACATTGTTCACAGCCGCTGCTGACGCCGTTTTCGTCGCCGGCGTCGACGTCGTTTTAACAAATTCATGCGCTAGGTGCGCTTATAATGAAATTAATTACAGCTCTCGCCCATCTTGTTTCATTAGTACCGCGGGGAACAAGATAAACCGCGCGCGTGTACCGTCCGTGCAGTACCGCTCGGACGAAAAATGCATATAATAATATTTCCGTATTCATAAAAATGCAAGCTTTAATATTGCGAGTTATGTAGCGTTTACAATGGCCTTTATACAGTAGCAAGTGGCGTTATAATGTGTCTATCTAGGAAAACGCACGCAGAGTAACTTAGTTAATCGTATTTCAGGCTGAAGGAGAGAATCCGTTTAGTCTTTGAAGAGATTTCTCTGCAGAAAGGAGATCTGAGGTGAGTATTATATCGTTATTTTTTATTTTCTAATTTGAAAAATCTGAAATACGCGTTATTGTATCAAATGAGAAGTAATGACAAACAATAATGAAAAATTATTGTACAAATAAATTGAGAAGCAATAAATTAGAGATTGTATTAACTGTTTGAGGCATTTTCCAAGCCGTTTTAAAATTTCTTCCCGTCATAAATGGTTTACAAATTTTTCCTTCCGGCGTATCCCGAAGTTGATAGATTTGCAGGAGCAACGTTCGGTGCATCCGTGGGAAAAAGTTTGCCGTACGTTCTTCGCATATCCTGGATAGAAATTGAGTTCCGCAAGTTGTGAAAGAGAAAAAGCTGAGGAGATTTAGCGGGAGGGATCAAAGTCGTGAATTCACCAAGTATGACCAGGCTGCCTCGTTTATGTAAAAGATGCGCCATTAAGCCCCGTCGGCTGGTAGGATGGCGCGACCTGTCGATTTAAAACTTTAAAATTGTTGCGGCGTGTTGAAAACAGCGTGTAACCGAAATCGCAAGAGAGATGTCCGGGTGGACATAATAGAGTACGCGGACGTGGAGACATGTCTGAATAGTGGAGCTTTCCATTCATGTGATAAGTATAGTTTGGACATTGGTTTGGACACTTCGTACATATTGGTTTTTATTTCACGGATTAAAGCATGTTTCAAGAATTTGCTTTTAATTGAGTTTTTGTCTATTTTATATTAATTTTAATGATGTTACGTTACGTTAGATTTTTGAAAGAATATCGAGCATTTTGTCATGCTTTTTACACGTATTTAGGATATTTCAGCAGTTTCAAAGTCCCTCTTAATTTCCATTGCACTTTTAGGATCAATAACTCTACAGCTCGAACGAGACACGTAATGAAAGCCGCGGGGCTGTTAAAAACTTTAAGACGCGTCGTGCACACTTATATGTGTACACACGTACACGATCGCCAAAGGCGCTACATCCGTTCGCGTAGTTTAAGAAAAAAATGGCTCAAGTTGAAATTACGAGAGTATTCAATCGTTACTGCTGAAGACGAACACATTTTTATAGCTTTGGCAACAAATTCCATTGGTTTTACGAGCGTTAATTGCGATTTTATTTCCTTAATATTGAACAAAACTCAAAATATCTCATTATGACAAAATATTGCGGATATAGTTTATTTAAAATTAATTATTTTATTACTAAATTATAAATTAATATTAATTTTGTCAGAAGCGAGACGAATATGATCAATTTTTTATTTAAAATTAAAATTTACAAAACAGAGTTTCCTTAAATTTTAACATAAGAAGTATTTATTAGAGTCTATTAAGATTGAAACTGGAAGTATTGTGAAGCAAATGTCTTTCTATTAATTATCTATACTAGTAAGAGAATCTGCATGTCGCCATTGTGTCATTCTTAACAACTTAAGACTTAAGTACAAGGTACTTTTCTTATTACGGACCATGGAACTTTTGTATGTATTGTTTTCTGGAATATGTGATAAATTTTAAAGATTCGTCCAAGCGAATCTCCGTTACGCTAATTGTGAATTACGACCTGTTACTTATTAACGTTTAAGAGTTAACGAGACGCAGTAACGAATATCAGAATTACGAGAGCATGAAACTTTTCTATTTAAAACTTTCTTTCCCGATACAGCCTCGTGTATTTGATACAGCTCGAACAGTGTACGTCAGTCGGTACGCCAGTAATAGCTAGCAGATGGATTAAGCACGCAATGGAGAGAAAGATTTACGCGAACGATAAAGTCGTCTATTCTCTCTTGATATATTTACCACCTTTAAATCTAATTCCGTAATTGACATTTATAATAAACCAACGAATATGTGAGCGTTATCTGATCTATTGTTCTCTCTACGGATATCTGCAACTTACGGAAAATCAAATCCTTCAAATTGTCCTGATTTAATTCCGTTAAAATGTCTCTGCACTCACAGCAATCGTAAAAGTTACTCTGCGCTATCTAGGGATGTTATCGACTGGATGACGACACGAATAGATAATTGACGTCGATTGGCTCGGCCAGCTAGGTAAAACATTTGGCTTGAGATAGTGCGAGATAGAGAGTCGACACTTAGGGAAGAGTAAAGCCAAACGAACCATTAAACTAATCAAACGGACTCGTTTGAATGTTTGCCGAGGTGCAGTAACGACTGTGGGCGTCGTAAGCGATGTCGCCACTGCCGAGAGACGACACGCGAAAAGCTCTGTAATAGTTTCAAAGATTCGTGTCTTTTGATGTTTTTTCTTATTCTTTAGGATACTCCTCTTCTTTTTTTCTTTGTCTCTTTCCAATTTTCTGTGCTTATACTCTTTGAAGTAGGATTGTAGAACATGAATAGTATCACTCATATGTTTAAAGCAAGGTAGGCAACGATCAGAACGATTAAAGCCATTGATAAGAACTAACTTACGTGTAATTATCATGTAATACCATGAACATCGATTTCACAAGTTGAAAATATAAAATTTGCAACATTTGAAATAAATTTCAAAACATAAAAAATCTTCTTTTTAAATATAAATCATTTTCAATATTATTATTTAAACGAGCTTGTATTAATTAATTTTTTCATACATAAGTCTTTTCTCTTATATTATTGATTAAAAATTTATTGTTTCCGTGTATTAAAAGTATACCAAAAAAATATCACATGTGTGAATAAAAAGGAACCATATATTTAAACAGATATCTAGATTAATTTAAAATTTCAATGAAATGGTAATATTCAGTGAAGAGCTTGTTTGGGTAGTCATGTTTTTCGCGTTGACCAATGAATACGAGCGAGTGAACGATCGATCGACGGACGAGTTTGCTGTAATTTGAACAGTGCTGTACGTATTGAACTTCCTACGTTTTATGAGCGTTTCATGCGCGTGCCGAGAATAATCGTGGTCAGATATATCTCGTTATGTTATATGAAGAACGTTCGCGAGTTGGTCTTCCACGATCGGTACTGTTCCTGAGTACTTAAGGTATGCGAGGCTGATGTTCCGTGTACTTACGGCATGCAAATCAGCGGGAGACCAGATACATATTCGCGCTCGCCGACCCGAAGGGATCTGATGTATTATCAGTCTATGAATGAGAGATAGCCTCTTCCTGCGCGCGACTCCAAATTTTACGATCGCCAATATGTCAAACTGCTAATGCTTCAGATATTACTGACATAAATCTGCCAGGCAGTAATACTGCGAGCTTGACTACCAACCCTTTCAAGCTAGCTGCCATAGATCCGCCTGTCTGTTCCCCTGTTAGTACCATTGAGAATATGACAAACTTGGACTTCATATGCACGCACTGAAGATTAGAACATTTTTTCGAGCAAGTCTTATATATTTTTCCTGAGCTACATTTCAAAATCTCTCTCTCTCTCTCTCTCTCGCGTTTTTCATATTTTTATGCAAAATAGTTGTAATTTTTCCATTTGAAAATATATAAAATACAAAAGGCTTTTTAGGTATCCATTTGAAATAGAAAATGAGCATTTTTTTAAAATAGTCTTTTAAAATAAAAAAATATAGTTTTAAAATAAAATTATTTTTTAAATATTTTAAATATTTTTATATTATTTATTTTTGAATGTTTATTTCATATTTAAATTATTACTTCTTATTCTTAATATTTTTTACTTTCTATAAATTTTTATATAATATAAACTTTTACAAAAAAAGATTATCTAGCAGTTAAACGTGATGCCTTAAAGAACAAATTTTTCGAAGACGAAATCAGTCATTTTCCTTTTATAAGATCTTATAATTACTGATTATAGTGTCTCTAAAAGAAGTATAAAGCTGACATCAATCAACGCATGATATTAATAACGCAACCATGATATTAATTCAGACATGGGCTCATTCTTATGACCCTAACAGTTACCGCACGATGGGAGATATCCACCAATGAGCGCATAGATTGTTTAAAAAAGCAGTATACTTGTTGGTTATATATATATATATATATATATCGCACATCGCGTGCGACGTTAATCACGCTAGTCTGCTAGAACTATTGCCAACCTATAAATGTGTGTATTTTAAATAGAAAATAAGTAGTAAAAACCATTTAAATGGAAATGTAAAATAGTTTCTAAAAAAATGTATTTTAAATACAAAATACAAAATAGGCATTTTACATTGTGTACTTTTATTTTAAATGTATTTATTTCAAACAATGCCTTTCTCTGTTTATATGATAAACTTTATATTCAACCTACAAGAGTTATTATCAAGAGTTATTATCAAGATATTTACGACATATTCTATCGAACTACGCTTCTATCGGTCTTTGTTAAAGATTTAAATCCAACTATACGAATTTAACGCACGAATTTCACCGCTCGTTGTAATTAACTTCGCCGCAATACGATCTCGACTTGACAGCGATAGCATATTTTTACGGAAATTCTCTTTTTAAATCCTGTAGTGTGTGCCAGTTACACCTGACCTCTAAATCCTTTGAATACGGCGTGGACCACGATTCTACTTAACCCACATAAAGTTCCTCTCTGCGCGAAGACTTAGAGCTGAGAATGGTGATTGGGAGGTCGACTTGGAGAAACGAGAGGTGCCTAGGGACTTGCAGTTGCAGCGTGCAGGAGTTAATCCTTGATAAATCCTCGAACTCTGTCCTAATTCGGTATTGAGCTCCCTTAATTTCATTCCGTTAGTGACCTTTTAACTTTGAACTCGGAAATCAGAATCGATGAGTTTGCGATTGAAAACTGTGCAAAAAAATACTGAAATAAATACTGTCAAAGATCTAGAAATTTTTACTTGATTTTGTTATGAAACAATAACTTTTTAGCAGGATTAAACGATCATTTTAAAATAACTTATAGAAGAAAATTTAATTTAAATACAATTTTGAAAAATAATTTTAAAATACTAGATATATCTCATGAATATAAAAAATGTGACGCGGTGATGAAATTTGAGAAAATTGAGAAAATTTTATACAATAAGGTTGGCGCTCAAATAATACGAAAGCAAATATAATTTACACAGCGAGTGCAACGAGATATGAATAATAAGCAATTTTCAAATCGCATTATACTATTACATAAATCTCAGTATAAAAGCAACAAAGTAGAAAATAGAAAGAAAATATCAACTTGAAAATAACTAGCTTTCATGTTTATGCGAAATGTTTAAAATAATTTTATTTTTTTATATGCTATATATAAATATTATAATTGAATTATATTCACTAGATGTTATATTCACGCTGTATATACGATAAGCAAAGAAATTAATATTAAAAGTTATTTAAATATTTGAAAGAATTATGTATATTTTTTCAGACGCATATTACTGCCTAAATTTTTAAGCTTTGTACTTTATTTAGCGATAGTTTTATTTTGTGAGCCTGAAACTGGCATCACACAAATCTCATTTAAACTTCACTCTATATTCTGTTTCGCACGTTCTATCGAGGTCCAGTAACATAGTGATTCACGAGCAATTTGCCGCCAATGCGGCAAAAACTTATTTTTATGACAGAATTTGCAATTTTTAAATAATTAATTTACGCGTAGCGCGGTATAATTTATTTCTGAAAATATTGGGATAACTTTGCAATAATTTACGCATCCAATTTTATATATCTGTAATAAAAACGTATTTATATTAAGAATATACTTATAATACAATATACTGTCTAATAATATTTGTACAATAACATCTGCTATTCTTTAATGTAATATAAAAATTAATTGGATATATTCATATGAATGCCAATGAATCCAACAGTATTTGTATAACGAGATAAATAGATCCAATATTAACTCTACGCTGACGAAGTGGTTACAGCGGATGAATGCTTTCAATGTAACGTGAAATCAGAAGAGAATATCTGAATCTGACCAAATAACATCGACTCTCATATAATTATTTATTATTTACACTTTCATGAAACATCATATGATTGTAACGGAATTTTCGTTTAATCTTCGATTATAAAAATTTTACACAACGCTAATTATTTTTTAGTACCTAAATGAAATCAATAACGTGATAATAATTAAAAAAAGAAATTTTATTTTATATTTGCAAAATGATCAGTTGAATCGTGCTTTTTACCATTAAAAAAGTGTTGATTTAGGAAAGGAAATTGATAAATATGTTAACTTGAATATTGCAGTATTCTCGATTAAACATAGCGCGAAAAAAAGAAAGATCTGTTGAATTAAAAGGCGATACGCGAAATACGGTCTACAAATCTACGATCGATTGCGTTAATTTATATCGTGGCCGATGGCACTTTCTCCAAGACTGGTGGTAAAAATCTGTAAGAGCTCGGGTAAAAGCTGAGAAATGCCTCCATATATCAACGTTAAGCCGCTCCGTCAGATGCACTCGGATATTATCGTGAATGGTGCTGATGGATACCGAGAGACTCCTCCATCCAGCACTCGATACACTTCTACTACTCTATCCGAGTGCACGCTTATAACACGCATATACGTCACTCGCTCATATAAAGTTATAGCTGAGGGAACTATCGATATAATATCGACAGTATCAATAATCCCTTTCTATGGATATAAGTAATGAATAATCCTTTACTATATACGTTAACTTGTGAAAAGTTTAATAAAAAGGAAAGGAAGATGTAGAGCGGTTCTTTGTACCGTCATTCGATACTTCAACGTGCTTTCACGCTTGAATTCAAGTTTCCAAAGGTAAACGCTACTTTAACGATATTCATGGAATAGCCACTGAGACATAGTAAACGGAATACGAATAAAATCGACGAGAGCAAAATGGAGTCGGTGATAGCCCGAAGTAAATCTTGTTGGGCACTTGAAGAATTCCGTGTACACACTCCGGGCGCGCGATGCTACGCTAGATTAACTTTGATAGACGGATTTGCTTGCCTTCGCATTGAGCTCACTCACGCACCACTAACTTCATAGTTAAACTTTTCAATTTGATTGTTTTAAACAGATTTGAGATTTGCGTCTATTCATTATAATGCTCATCCAAAGTTGGCGATTGAAATTGAAAATAATTTTATGTTTCTGTTGAGATTCGCCATAGATACACGATATCTTACTGCACTACATCAGTAAAGAACGACGTTATCGTGCACGTGTAAGTGAGGTCAAAAATCGCACGTGTAGGTTCAGAGGTAAGGAAGCGGAACGAACAGGCGGGACAGGGGTGGCTCTTTAATCTCTGGTTCTTCCAACGATAATCTTTCTCTGTCAACGTAATTGCTTAACCCGTGCAAGTAATAAGGTTATCCCGTCTGCCGTCATCGATCAAGCCTTTAAATCGATCGAATCAGCGATCCCGTCGATGTAGTGCACGAATCCTAAGGCTGAAGGCATCGAAGATGTAATACTCCTCTTCGGTTCGATCGAGTTGAGTAGTTCGCGTACACGTATGGAACGAATCGTCGATCGTCGAGACTCTCTCCTTGGCTTGGCGCCCACAGCTCGTCTTGTCGACGATGCCATCCTTTGTCACTGTACACTCTTTACAGTTTCACCTTCAACCCCCATTGAACTGTCTCGCTTCGTTCTACCTCTCATCTCTTTTGTCTTCCCTTTCGATCCCGTTCCCTCTAGTGCGTGCTATCTAGAGGAGCCGCAGAACTCAAAGCGGACTTAACATACCTTCGTTGCCGAGAATCTCAAGGACTCTCTCTTTATTTGCGCATCCCATTTCGCAATTTACATTTTTATGGAGGTAAATTTCTATAAAGTAAGACGCTTTGACAACTTTGATTTAGGGGACAACATTAAAATAGCAAAATTATGCTAACATGGATTTTATCAATAGATTTCTTTATTTCTATACTTTTTAACAGTATTAGTATCAATTAATTTTTTAGAGCGGATTAATTTAAAGGTAATGTATCGATAAGTTGCTTCTAACGAAAAGCGATGTGCTTGTCCTGTTACAGTTGTCTGAATAGAGCGGATTTAATCAAGGTGCACGACGGAACGGATTCAGGGGCGCCTACAATAGCCGTGCTCTGCAACCAGGGAACGGAAGTGGAGGTACTCAGCACAGGACCAGGTCTCTATGTTGAGTTCGTAGCTAATTCTGAATGGCCGGGCCAGGGTTTCAAGGCGATGTTCCAATTCCAGCCATTGGACGATGCGCTGCATCCTGGTCAGTAACGAACGACGATTGCTTGTCGACATCACGAAAATCCACCCTTCTGACCATCCTTCGATCCCGCTACGGTCATACTCCTCTTTCTTCGGTACCGTCTCATCTCCTACGATGTGTAAGACCGCCATTGATAAAGTTTCCACTCAGGTGAGTCCCTAAAGTCATGGGACGAGCCATTAAATTATCCATTGCCTTATATCGCATTCTGGGAAATAATTGTAGAAATATCTTTTAGATTTTGCTATATGTGTTTGAATTGAGTTTATTTATCTTTTTCACTGACATGAGACAGCAATTTATCGTTCCTATGAAAATTAAAAAATTCGCAATAATCGAATCTTTCTTCTTTTTATAAATTTCTTCTGATTATTCAATATCGTATTATTACGAAAATTCTTGTTTCATAAAGACAAAGATTTTCATATAACTTGTACCTTCATTAAAGCATACTCTTACATTCTTGATAGACATAAATAAATTTTGATTGAAAAAATAATTACAGTCAAAAAGAAGTTATATATTATTAAAAATTTAGTTGATAATGTTAAATTATCAAAGTATACATATATGATAAAGTATTGTCGGTCGGTATTGTAGTTTGAAGTTCAAAAGCTCAACATAATGCGTCGCTATGTTAAAGCATGTATGAAAGCGCCATGAAACAGAGCTTTTGCGAAGCTTTCTGGTAACGCTGAAGCTTTTCACGGTCGGCAAGGAAGATCGTGCAGCTTTCCAACAAACTGTAACATCTAGAGAGAAAGCTTATATTACTCTGGAAATGTGGAATCTTCTTTGCTTACTTGGTAATTGGTCAAACCATCCAAATTTTTCAGACATATCTGAACTTTTTTGATCTTACCTATTGTTATTATTATATTTTTCGACATTGCCGTTAATAGATATCCAATATGTATAAAATGATAAATAAATATATAATACTAATTTTCATATGATAACTGAGTTTCAACAATATTATATTATATTTTTACAACGCATTATTGTTAATAATACCTTTGCTCATTATATCAATGAGCATTTAGCAAATTTAACATTAATACCGACGTTCGATCAATATTTTGACAAAATCTAAGAGTTAAGCGCTACTGTTCTCATTCTCAACAAGAATACAATCTAATGTATTTACAAGACGATGAATCATACGGATAGATCCTTTGTACTAGGTAGATTGGCTGCGGTCCATTGCATACGCGACTCCCTGTTGTAATTAACGGCACTGTATATTCTGGAGATAATTACAATAATGTGTTTCAGAGCCGGACAAGGTCCCAGGAGCCGTTACGGGGAACCCCAAGTACTCAGTCATCGGACCAGCTGTCAGCGCTACTAGTAAGTATACATTGCATGCTGTGCACGCGATTTATCACCTTTCTTAATCAATAATTGCCTCGCCATGTCCCATGGCACTCTCTCCGCAAAAGATAAATTTTGCGGAATAAATTTGTATGAGCTGAAGTACCACAAAAAATCGAGATTTTATCTTAAAGATGACAAACATTATCTCGGTTAAAAGTGAAAAAAATGCAAGGATGTCTGCACCGATAAGTAATACAGCTTGTACTATATTATGATAAATTTATTAGATCTGTTAGTTTCGTAAAAAAAAAAAAAAAATAGAACAATTATTGCATCCACGACTTTTCGAACGAGTGAAATGTAATCTGGGAAACGTGACGCACAGTCTAGGAAACAGGATACCTCGATGTAAAATAAAATTTTACTTTAGACGTAACATACTTTTATGAAGTCTGAAAGAATAAGGGTAACATCAGCCTCGAGGGTATACGGTTCCTGTCGTTGTTTAAAAGGATTATTTTGATGTCTTCAACATAAATGTCGGCGAATACGTGTAGAAATATGATTTTCCCCAGAGTCCTCGACACATAACTTCTTCGTAACGTAGCGGCGTATAAACTTTGCGAGTACTTGCGCTTGTAGAATCATCACCCGTATGTTAGGATGATGGCGAAAGCTCAACGGACTCTGAATTTTATGGCTTCTTCATGAAAATGAGGTGCTTATCTAATGTCCTAAATATCACCATACATTCAGTTGACAAACAGCTTCCGTTGATGAGATGTGATTTCCGCTCATTTTTTCGTGTAACTTTGAATTTACAACTTATCCAATCTTTTGATGACATATGCAGCAATTTAATAACATCGTGTGATTCCCTAATTCATATTTTTATTATATAATTTTATACACTGAAAAAAAAAGATTGTTTGTTGCAGCAAATTAGATGATAAAATATGGCATAGCATTTTTAATTGGCTGCAGCAGCCAATTTATGTAATAATGTATAATAACTAAAAGATACGTTAGAAGTCTTTATATATAATATTTTGTAATTAAATTCAATAATCAAGTCTCTCTCTTTTTTTCTAAGTTATAATTTTTATAAAAATTAAAACTTTGTATTGGAATCGCTTTTGATACGTATATATACTAGTATGCTTATATGGTCCTTTAACATTTAATGCATTCAGATTATTCAGATACTCCCAGACTTGATTCTAATTTCAATTTGTACGTGGGACTCAAGACCTTAACATGTTTACTCATGTAAATCTATCTCTTAATACGGGTGAACAACAACAGCTGCGGCATACGTAGGAATGCGTGACAATGAGAACCTTTACCAACACAACGAAGTCATAAGGGTACTTGAGGCTCGAATGGGAGCCAACCTGTGAGACACCGAAGTTATGAAGGCCGATCCTATCTTGTCTTTCGACTCTCCGCTACATAATGTTTAGGGGATTACTTTAAAATAACCATCGTAAAATCTATGTCCAATATATTTGTCTGTTTGTATTCGCCAAGTGTTATACATGTAAAGTAGTTTGTTAATATATTTGTTGCGTTATCGTTGAAAAAAATTGATTGCTAAATTAACATTACATCTTTTATAATATTATATAAGATATATCCGAGTAATACCTAACAAGGAGTTTCTCTGAAGCACTTCAGTATTGAGATCGTCAAGGGATGAATTAATGGTCAGAAGAGGAAGATTGAAATGTTTTGAAAGAGATATCGGTAAATTTCGATCGGCACGTTTGTGCACTAACTGTAATTACGTAAAGTGAGAAATGAGCAATGTCGTCGTAGTAAGAGTGGGCTTCATTTACGTAATTGGTTGGTTACGTGAAAATATCGTCGATTCGCACCGTGAAAACGTACTAAGGGCTAACTTCTGCGTATTCTCGCCTTTTTCCTCGTTTTCCTTTTTTTAATCGAACGGGAGCGAAACGGACGTCGATAAGGTAATTACTGCAGAAATTAAGTGCGCCGATAAATAGACAAAGGAAGTTGTTCTATCGGAAACGGATGGTCAAGTCTTCTAATTTTTTCACACTTACAATTGTGTGAAAAAGAACAAACTGCATACTGATATACGTTGGACGCAATAACGTGTGTGCATCACTTTACAGCTCTCTCGTACCGTGCTGTTTATCGTACGCGAAGTGAAGCGAATAAGCAATAAATAACGTTTGTGGACAAACTCGCGCGCGTGCGCGCGTCAACGAGGGTAATGTTCTGCTAAACGTATATACGCGTTAGCTTTCCGAAAAATGACGTATTTCGTCGCGGATAATGTCGGCCGCGAGACGGTAAATTCTGATGGCTATGCCAGACCTTCGTCATCCGGCGAGAAACCGTACGGCCGAGAGCTGAGTCGAGAATGCGAGAGAGAAACGAAACGGGAACGTACGAATGATGGATCGAAATTCTACAATTTTCTCACTCCGTTCGGGGAAGTGCTATGTATGTGCTATGCTCGCACGATGCTAACTTTGCAAACGACGTAACGTTGTTTCCCGGTATTTTACGCTCGTCTCCAAGCCGGAAAGTACGCTTTCCTGTGAAACTAATAATAACTTTCTGCAGTGCGCACGCTTTACACTTAAGATGTAAGTGTCGCAAACTTCCTACGACGTACCCAGTTGCGATAACAAATTTCCTTTACTACTATTAAAGCGATTTAATTGCCGATGAAATATCGTTTCTTCTGTCAAGGGCTAGAATAAAAAGATTCTTCTTTTCCGTGAAGATGATGAATGTTATCTAAACAGTAACGTCGTAACGTGTTGTAGTATGATTGTTGGAGATCTTTTAAAATTAAATCTTTTAAATTCGTATCACATTTATATGCAATGACTTTGTCAATTTGATTGATATTGATACCGCGTTTGTCAGATAAATTTAAAGAATCATAAATTAACGGCTGTCAATGAGTTTGATGATGCATGACATGTAACTATTTCGTAATTGCGATAATGTACCACAGCAATATTGCAAACTCTACGATTGATGTGTCGTTATAGTTCATAATTTATGAACGGAATGACAAATTTACATGGCCGTAAGTGGAGCGCAAGCATTCCAATTTTATATTCTTGAATATTCACGTTATTCATCAGTTATGAATATGTACGCTCGTCTAGCACATTGCACACGCATCTAGTTAAAAATGTTCTACTAACGTGCTGATCAAGTATACAGGTGTATGCATAACGGTAAATTTCCTACATAATGAATGACACATTAATGTCGCACGCTCCAATCGTAGTTATTGTTTGTCATACGCTAATTTATTGAACAAGTGGCCGCAAATATGTATGAACGTTGCGTTGTACACACTGTAAGAGAAAAATATTCTTTATAAAATTACAATAATAGAAGATAGGGCTATGAATCAAGCAAGGTCTTGATGCTATGTTATTAAAAAGTAAACAGTTTATTAGCATATATGTTTCGATTCCAATCGGGTCATTTTCAATGTTAAAACAATAAAATTCAAACGGACTTAACTAATCATTCTAATAACAATAAAATATGACGACATATAACGTAATTATAAAAGAATAAAAAAATTATAAAACCTATATTCACAAATTCCATAGCTATGACTGTGAGATACATTCCAGGTACATTGAATCGCTTTGTGATCGTCAACGGTTGTCTTATAGTAAAGTACAATAGGAAAAAGCGTACACTGAAAAAAAGATTGGCTGCTGCAGCAAATTAGATGGTAAAATATGGCATAGCATTTTTAATTGGTTGCAGCAGCCAATTTTTGGTTGTGTTAAAATCTTTTTTTTCAGTGTAGTACAAAGATTTTGTGATGCAAATATTCTTTAGTATTTTTCTACGGAAAATTTGGACAATTGTGTGTCATAATTTATTGGGAATTCATCAGCTGAAATATGATTTTGGATATAATCGATTATTCAATGGTTTCATTTAGAATTGTCATAAATGTAACTTAATCACGGGGAAATTCGTTGTTCTACGTGAGCACGTTAAGCCATTACCGCAAACGTGTGGTAATGGAAGAGAGACTATTATATACATCACCAGTGATGAGATAGAAAAAAAAGAAAGAAAGAGAAATGTAAAGACACAATAATACGTATTATCTCATCATTACCGACGACATCCAATACAATGAGGTTTGATTATAATAATAACATCTAGAAATCCTAGAGTTTGGTGAAAGCGGGCACAACTTCTGATTAGTTCTTTACCTTGGTCCACTCGGTATTCTTCGGAGCTTCATATATTGTCGGAAAACGAGTGCGAAGAATAGAAAGAGATAGATAGCTACAAACAGATGAGTAAAACCTGTGTCAAAGAAGTTATAGATCGTTCCGAAATCTCGGACAAAGAGAAAATTAATAAATTACAATTACACAATTCGGTCAATTGATCAACTTGATTGGTTTCTTCAGGTATTGTTGTCACGTATCCTAACACTTTTTGCGAATGCGTTCATACGAGAAAGCAATATCTGTTATCTCTCTCTATCCGCCATTTTTAGTCCACATTCGTCAAACTTTGATTATAAGATCTCTAATAACATCGGCCAAAAAGCGCGCCCACCTATGTCTATGTATCGGATGAATGAGCCACTCGAAATGAAACGACCTCGCGTGATAAGTGGGTACTAAACCGGCCGCGGTAAAAAAAAAGACTTGTAGGATCCTATTATCGACACTTGTTCAGCGGACACTGCGTACGCGATCGCCGAAATTTACGGTGGACCATTTTACCTTTTATCTCCCCCTACGTTTGGAAAAGTTTCTTCAAATGTCTCACTCGCCATTATTGTAAGAATTACTACGACGTTTATGTGTAAACTACGAAAATAGGATTTGGAGGAGACACTAATTTGATCGCAAGGGACATTTATAAATCAGTAAATTATTTAGCGATTATTATTTTTCGATATACCGTGATATTCTCAATAATTAATTAAAACGCATGTTGCATTTATCGCATCAATGCCCAAATTAGTTTGTTTATGTTTCCTTTTCGTTTCTATATGAATAATTGCTTCGATTCACGCGTGGCTATGTAGAAGGCACGCCGCAAAAGCTATTCATAAACATTATGCGACGGCGGCATTAACATGTAGCTGGAAATGCCCGCGCGCCTCGCTGCACGAATCATACGGGATGCCAATAAATCGTCGTGACTGCAAGCAGTGGATCTCTTGCCGTCGATTCGGCGACCGGCTATCGATTTCTCCGGGTGTGCGGTCGGGATATCGAAATCGAACGTTCCGAGGTAAGTCCCGGACTGTCGGAAATGTATAAGATCCATCTCGCGCGCTTTTCAGGGATTGACGTTGAAAGAGTCACGATTTACGTTAGCCCTTTTCTCCATGAAGAAAAGAGGAAGAGAGACGATGGGGAGAGACGACGGTGACCCCTCGGAAGCCGTAGAAATCTAATAGACCGCAAGCGAGGATGAGATATTGGCCCGGAGATCGGTCTCGATCGATGAAGCGTAACAGTACTTACCCTACCGTATCGTAAAATTCGTATTCAACCAGTTCCTGCGGATACGAGACTTTCTCAATCGTTTTATCACGTTGTTCGCGCGCCTTGACGATTGAATTAACAGCCGTAAGCGCATCTAGCTTTTCGAGCATCAATAGCGCATGTCTTTTTAATTTTTTTCTTCGACTTTTTGCGGATGAAAGATAGAGGGATAGATATAGTCAATGATTAAGATGCCTATTAATACAACTCACGTAAAATTGCACTGATAAAGTCATTTACGCCACATTTATATGTTTAATGAACTGTGGATTAAATTGCTATGAGAGAAGTTTACTGAGCAGAACTGTACGCCATTTGCTGTTGATAAAGACAAACGAGTTTTCCGATTTGCCAGTCTGGAATTGGTCGCGTAAGCGTAGTGGCTATTCAACACTCACCACATCGATCATATTTTTTTCAGTATAGTTGTATAGTTGCTAATGACAAGTAAGTTTTTACACAAGATGAAAACTTATTTATGCGTACAATAAACGTTAAATTCATATATTTGACCCACTTAAACTAGACGAGCGACTCTCAAAATTATTTGAGATGATTATTATTTCTTTATCAATTATCGCAACATGATTAATAAAATATGTTAGAACACTATTACACAATTGATTTGAAAAAGGGATTCAAAGACACTTGATCGTTGTAGGAGAAAATTGTTGGAAAGATCGTCCCGTAAACAAATTTAGAAATGTAGAGACACACCTCGAGAAATCGTGATCATGGATTATTCCGACTAATGCCTCACTCGAGACTTAACCATTTTAAATATTACCATCAAAATGATTATTTCATACTACCGTAGTTCATCCGATATATGTTGGCAGTAGATACGCGACATATTCTCGCATGTGGAGTGGCTACGAAACCAGCGGACAATCAAAGGAAACCGTATTAATTTTTCAACTGTTCCAACCTTTGAAAAAGATTCTCTTGCGTTTGCGCCGAGGATTTAAAGAATTCTCTATGGAACCGGCACGTTAAACAGTAAATAAATATTTTCTCCATTCGCGAGAGATAGAATTTGCGCAAATGTTTGCTAAAAAAAAAAACAGATATTACGAAAATTGGAATCACGTACCGGTAGAAATATTGATTTCATGATCTAGATACAATTTGGCCATTTTAATTGGTATTCAAATAAACGTGTTTAGAACGTGTTTCATTGATTTCTTTACATTTAATATTTCTATTAATAAATGCCGCTAACCAATAAAAAAAGAACAGACGGATTAATGGAATCATAAAATCTGAGCTTTAGGGCGGAACTTTCCAAAGTAATAAAGACAATATTGGCTTCACAGTCCGCAGCAAATTTAGTTAATAATTTTTAATAGTACGCGCACGCTATATCAGTGTTAATCTTGTTCTGAACTTTCTAATCTGCGGGGAAACGACGGGAAGAAGTGTCGGTTGTGTGTCTTCAAGCACTGATAAAGCGTGCAGCCGTCCACTTGGTTGCACCCACTACTCTATAGCAACTTTGTGGTTACTTCATCTAAGCATTAAATTCAGGATGCGGTGTGAAGTTTCTTCTATTCTATAACGGACATAATATTAGGTTTGGCTGTGACGCACACCACGCTTTCTCAAATTCAAGTAGATATATTTTCAGCTTCCGAAAAATTTCTAATTCGAAGGAACTACCTCCATCCCTCCGTCTGACGCGCGATAAAATATTTACGCCCGCGCTACACGATTTCTCGATCATGAAAAAATCAGACTCTCTCGCGGGTAACCGGCGGAGACGAGCGGGAAGAAAGAGTTGGAAAGAAGACGAAGTAAAGGCTCTCCGGAGAGGAAGTAAGGGTAGTAAGAAGCTCTCCGGAAGCCCGCGGATTTTACCGGCAGCTTTTTCTGCGAACGAATACATTTATTACGAGCGCTTGTATCCGCGAGTTATTGCCGCGTAATCTTCGTCTGCCCAAAGTTTGCGCTAAGGCTCGACGCTAACGTTCGCGTTTTTGCAGCGTTACCACGGGAACGGTCCCGCAAAATAAAAGCCACCGCCACGACGGTCGTAACAATTATCATTAGTTGCACTCGTAGCAGCTTCGACGCGAGGGGGTAAGGAGGAAGAGCGACTTCACGAGAAGATGCAGCGCAAAACGTGTTTGGTAGTTTCTTTTACCACGAAGTCGTCGTTCCAATAGTTTTTCGGTATAAGAAACTATATTGCGACATTAAAGCACAGCGAACGTTCGATAATCAAGAAACATTCCTTTTATCGCGGTTGTTATTTGCCAAAGAGTTTAACAGTATACCGATTTAGCAATCTTTATAGTGATGTATAACAAAAGTGATTCACATATAAATAATGCATGTGCATTATTACCTTACTACTGTTACTGTGGTTATTCATGAATGGAAAATGTGTGAAAGTAATTATACGTACCTAATAATAAAGAAACTCGTTATATAAAAAATATACTTTTTTTTTAAACAATATTATTACATTTATGATGAAGCTCTCATAATAAGTTTCATTAAAAAAAAAACATTCAAATTAAAATTGATATGTATATTTTTTTCAAAGATTACAATTACGATATCGAATTTAATTAATTTCACAATGTACAAAATCGTAGTGTTTCATTTATTGTTATATTGGTATATAAATATTTTTTTATTAATAAATACGTCTCTGTTAATTTATCACTTTTAAAAAGTGAAAAAAATATTTTATCTTTTAATGACATATTTTGTTTTTATTCAAAAACATTTATTTCATTATATCAAAACAAAAAATAACTTTTTGAAACAAAATTATATTTTTACCGGTCGTAAATTTTAATAAATATTTTTTAAGTATTAAAAAGCCTTTAAATTTTCCTTAGAGAAAGATCAATTTAATACTGGTCAAAGAATTTTTATAGACGAAAGGAGATTGGCCATAGTTTCGGGATGTCTTATACATCGTGACATTTTCTTTCAACCATTTGGTCTTTCAATTGTGTTCTCAAACGTAGAGTTTTGTCGTGATTTTATGATCACTATTTTAAGTTAAGAGGAAGAGGAATAAAAGTGTATCCCCGCCATTATAAAAGTTTGTAAAAACCGGATATTGCGAAGTTTAGCGAGGATGGCAAACAATGTTACGCAAACAGACACGATCCCCGCGCACTTTTATTAGATACAAATACATGCATCAATAATAAACATTCACAGTTTTCCAGTAATTGTGAGGATTAACATTTTCTAGAGAACTAAAATATCTTTATAGAAATTTATTATTGAGAAATTTTTAATAATTTATTTGCATTTATTCTCCCTACATTTTATATATTCTATATTCTAAATTAAAATATTGATGTACAATACATTTCGATCGTAAATCGTATTCTTGACGCAAATTCTTGATTTTGCACGATCTGATTTGAAGAATAATTATGCAAATTATTGTTTGTAAAAATAATGACTAAATGTTATCGATCAATGTATAATGTGTATTATCCCTTAAAGTCAACTAGAGCAACGGAAGGTAAGCGGAAACGCTCACGTGCACAACACGACTTCGAAAACGGAAGTTTGAGGGATGATAGGGTGTTCAGCCTCGACAATTTCGAGGAAGTTGTGACAGTTTGTCTACGTCGCGCGGGTATCGAGGAAACTTAGCGGCACGAATAAGCTGTTTCACGTGCGTCCGTTTTACCTCGTCAGTTTTATCTTTCTAGCCGAGCGAAAAACTACAACAGCTAAACGAAGGTACTCAATATGAGAGCTTTTAAATCTGGATACTGTGCGAAACGCTTAAAGTATTCCTACATTACAACGAGCGTTTCGCTTCCGATATCTATATTTTTTTAAGCGTAGGATTTACGTTCGAAATAAGCTGCGCTTCGAGAGAGCAGTTCTTCGTACAATCATCCGCTTAACCTTTTACGACACGCTGAATAAAAGTGTCAGAAAAAATTTTTTCTACCTATGAATAATATGTACAAAGAAACGTTAAAATAGCGGTGCGCTGAAAAGAATTAACCGAAACCGGAAACTATCGGCAGGCCGGCTTTGTTTTTCGACGCAGACCGCACCCGACCCGTCGGAGCGGAGACGAATTTTGGACCGATACGCGATGCGGGGAGGCGGTCTGCTGTGATTGCTTCGACCAGAAGTACTTTCTGGGAGCGTAGAATGGATAACAGTCCAATAAAATCTAATTTAACCGGGGAGTACAAACTAGGGGATGATACATTTTGTGGTTGACTGACTCGAAGTTGCGGTGTAACAGACGGAAAATAGAAACGACGATGGAGTTGCCTGTACACACTACGTGCCGCTCTATAGTTATACATGTCTACATTCATATATACACACACACACACACACGCGCGCATGCATGTATATATTACATATTTACGATATGCGTGTATGTACACAATCATCGTGTGTGCATCAATGGCTGCATCGTTGTATGGACGCCGTTGGATAGAAACGGTCGGCAAGCGACTGCAAGCCTCGTGGGAGCGCTAGCCGCTCGGATACGATTGTAATTGGCAAGCCCATATCCTCAACACGTAATATCCTCGCTCGCTATCCCGTTCCTCGATCCGAGGTTCATTAATTCCTATTTCCGCCCGTCTACGTCCTTTCTATGAACTCGAGACTTCTGTCGATCGGTTTAACAGCGTTTTCCGTCGAAGTTCAAAAATATGTTTGCCGTTTTTCCCGTCAGCCTTTTCCCCTCATTTCTATCCCGTCTTCTCCTTTACGTTCCTCGTCTTTCGCTTGCGCAGTGCTGCACGTCGTGAAAACGTCGTAAATCCGTTCTCGATGTTATTTCTCAAATATCGCTTGCTCGGCTCGTGTGTACTTCTCCGCCGTGCACGTCAAAACACGGTAAAGTCGTAAACCGTTTTCCGTCGTTTATTGGACAGAGGACAGTGGAAGACTTAATCCGTTGAGTACTGAGAGCACTGAGAGCAACTTACGTTTAATCTGCAGGTGGACATATAATATTTAGCAATATAGATAGACTCTTGGTACAACGAATTATTTGTTTCTTTATCATGTCGTTAACAGCGTTACACATCGATTAGCAATAATTAACGCACAATTAACATTTTGTTTGGAGTACGTTCATTTTGTACCATTTTTGATTGGAGAAACCGATACATGGATGCAAGCACCCACAACGTTGCGATAGGTATCGATCGTTAATTACGCCAAAATTAATTTATACTCGATATTACACGAAATCCTTGTCGTCCTTCACGAGGTCCCTTGTCGTCCGTAATACGTCATTAACACCGTGATATAGCTGAAATTCATTACTACGCGAAAGTTAAATTATTGCTGGGCCATAATTACTTCGTAGCACCTAAACTATGGATAGCAAAAGGATTACTCTAGGTCCCTGACGACCTAGTTATAGCAAGACTGTGGTGTAATACTTAATCTTCCTTAATGTTTTTAATTATGTCATTATAATAATACCTATGATCCAACAAGTTATTAAAGTGTAAGATAATCTTTAGATTCTATTGAACCTATCTTGTCGGATAACCCTGAAAAATTGGCTATATCTGTGATGTACGTCGAAACAACTAATATAAATCTAATATGAATTTAATATCTAAATCACATTTATCATTGAAACTAAATTGAAAACAGACGTTTGTAAACAACGCCGTGTAACGCGATCGATGAAGAGACGCTGCGCCATATTCGCACGTGGTGTGTAGCTAAACGGAGGTGGCTCTGCAGTGGTTGTTAATTCGTACGCTGCTCTTTACTAATTCGACGCGGAGAGGTAATTTGTTGCGCGCCAGTACGACCAAGTACGACGAAACAGGCTCGGCCAACGATCCCATTTTCGTCGAAGCTAATACCGGGAATTGCGAGAGAGTCGGACCTGACGTCATAGGACTTTCATGACTTAGGGGAAACACGCGTGCGCTTCCATAACGTAGAACGGTGGATTGTGGGGATTCCCCCCTTCGTCGAGTCGCGTGCTTACCTTGTACAGCCATGCATAACGTTTTGCATCTGCGAAAGCGCTCGTTCTTAGACCCATGGAAAACTACGTCTCTCGTAAGAGGACGTAGAGGATATGCGGAGGATCTCACTAGCTGTCGCGCAGCGAGTCAGGAGAAAAGAGGAAGAGAGGCTAAGGTGAAAAGCGCGGCCTTAACAAGAAGGCAAAATGGAGTTATCGCAGGGCGTGGATGTAGAGAGAAACTTGAAGTAGGTTACGAGGGAGTGACTACTCGTCGTGTGCTCGAGGTACTTATGTTTGCCAACGTATTCAAGTATTACTGAAACAAGAAATATTTCTCTCGCATACGGACATAACGAAGGCCATTGAAATCTCTCTATGTATCACGGTAGTAGTTTGTACATAATAGTCTGTACTGTATACACGTATTTCAACCGCAGAAGTTGTATTATGATTCTCTCTTATGTAACACCTGCATAAATTAGAAAAATTATATTAAAATTTCGAAAAATTAATATTTCGGTACACAGTTCGTTAGACTACAATTATGGTACGTATGTCAAGTACATATATATCATATTTAGTGATTCAAGATTGAATTATTTAAGCATTTTAAGATCTAGCTTCGACCGATATAGGGCTCTAATTTATCGATTGTATTTCTCACATATACGGTCTAAAAAATGATATTATTAGAAAAATTATATTTGTTGCTAAAAATAAATATACATATATATGGTAAAATGAAAAACGCTCATGTCCCACGTGAATCAGCTGTGCGTCTTACCTATCGATTGGTTCTTTTAAATAATGTAGAAGGCTTTAAGGAAAGTCGAATTACGCAAAAGTATATGGTGAAAATATTGGCCGCATTAGATAGTGGTCGAGCGAGACTTATCGCATGCACCATGGACGGAATCGCGAGTAGGTAGGTTGGTTTACTTTGAGAATGACGCGAGCATTCATCTTGCACTTGGAAGAAAAGCCACGGTCGTTCGGGTCATGGGGGCATTTGCAAAAAGTCTTGATTCCGGCGTCCACGATTACGTGAACTAGAGCATCAAGGAAAGTTTCTCCCTGGACCCTAGCCACAGATATTTACCCGAGTGCTCACTCGAGTGTCGCCCCTTAAGTTAAACTGGTCGACCGCTAAGTAGCCCCGAATTAACGCTAATGGATATCGCGCTATGAAGTACTGCTACCGATAAAATTATAAAGTTTGCCGGAGATGGCCGGCGAGATGGAAAGGGGAAAGAGAAAGCGAATGTAAAGAGGGAGACTTATAAATTTCCTGGACGACAAGAGGAGAACGACAACTACGGCATCGCGTTGGCCTACACTCGACTACGCAGCCTCAAGAGGTTTGGATAGAAAAGGAGCACAGCACGGCTCGATGAGTACATTGGGAACGCGACTGTGATATATGTATGCGCTTGGTGGCTGTAAATGCGGGTGGGTGAACCAAGAAGGGCGAGGCAAGGCGACGCGACGCGACGCAACGCGAAGAAGGAGTGGCGCGAACGAAGAATCGTGCGGATGCGATGAAGGGAAGTTTCGGGCTGCGTTAAGTGGTAAAGGGTGGTGATTCCGCGCGCGAGAGGCAGAGAGGCGGAGAAATGGAAGGGGATTATGGGCCGCAATGGCTCGACGTGTCACCCGACTGAAAATTATGATTCTTCATTTAGCGCTGTGGCGCATTCTCGCGTTTCTTGTGATACTTTTAAGGCTTTAGATCTGCGTTTACAGGACGTCTGCCGTGTGTTGTTGTTACACGATCTACGAAAAACTCCTGTAACGTATTATGTAGGAGCGGCAATAAGGAACTTGATTATATTATAGAAACTTTCTCACAACTAAAGCAGAAAAATAAGTAAACATTATAAATATATTTTTTTATTTTTTTTGTATTCGATGTACAATTTAAGGGAAAAAATTGTTATAAAAATATCAGATGACAAAAATGTTCTAAAAGATGGTTGAATGGATAATGGATGAATTGAATGGATAAGTTTAAGAAGCAAGAAAGATGGGTCATATCACGTGAGTAACAATGTAAGAGAGTTTTACGAAGTGATATCTGAAGCGTGTAACAACGAGGCAAGATAGAAACAACAGGGATTATGGCTTATAACGGGGCGACGTGCAACCTGAATGAAAATTATAACCCTTCGTTTAACATTAGAGCGTTTTCATATCTCTATTGCCTTTGAAGCTTACCATCTGAAGTTTATCGCTCTTTCGTGCAAGATGACGTTTCGATGTATACTTAATATGTATAGCAGAAAGATATATAATTTCAATATATAATATGTGTATTTTAAAAACGGGTCAGTTAATATTGTTTTTCAAAAATTATCTTTCTAGATAAAGATTTAATACACTTAACTAAATTTGATAATTAAATAATTTAAAAATACCATAATCCTGTATTTTAACGACAGAAAATTTACTTTTATTTAAAAAATTATTAAAATATAATCAATGTAATGAAGTGTTATATGTAAGCTCTTGAGAACGTATAAATAAAATAAATGTACAGAGAATAAACGAAGCTTTGAAGTGGATAATCGGATAATGATTTCCGTTCGACTAGCATTTGAAAGCTCGACACTTATTCAAATTTCACAGAGGATTCGCCAATGTAGTTGCGTTCGTTAATGAGCACTGGCATGCTAAAAAGGACCGCATGAACCGGTCGAATTCCTGCATCGTGTTGCCAAGACTACTTAGTGGGAAACTATGTGCCAGACTATATCGTTGCATTTTCTACTTACGCGAGAATCACGGTTTTACGACACAATGATGGCCATAAAACTGTCCCGCTTGTGGCTACGCTTGACACAAAAAATATATAATCGCCTTTAAAATGAAAATTTTTAAATTGCCTTTTTTCTTTATATTTTCTACTGTATCGAAAAAATAATTGTAACGTATAACGTTGTTGGGAAACGGTAATGGGATGTAAAAAATTTCTGTGCTAGACATATTAATCAATAATTTTACGTGTGAATATTTGGTGCATATGCTTGCAATACAATAAACTGCATGCAATCTATGTAAAATATATTTTACAAATATTTAGTTTATATCACTTCTGACCTTTTCTTCTTTATATTTTCGCTTGTGAGGTAAGATAAGACATGAGTATACATCTTCTGCCTTCGATACAAGTTCGTCAGGAAATGTCTCTCGATTGCAGAGAATAGAATATGTAAATAGTATATGATATGAGAATGTTACATAAAGCTCGAATTCAGAAAAGTTATGAAAATGTTCTAAAAAAAATTAGGTCGTGTCAAGATATATATATCCTGAAAATAATATTTACATATTTACTGAATAATTTATAAAAGATGCAGCTCTATAATAATTTATTTTTAAATTAAATTTTATACATTTCGCCAATATTTATTGTAATAATAATTTTATCTTATATAAAAAATTAAAATATTTTATTGCAAAGGAATCTATATAACATATGGTAACGTATAAAAACATACGGAAATATACAATACCTTACATATTATCAATAAACAATTAATCAATTGATTGAATGATTGATATATCAAAATTTTATCAGATTTCGTAGGTAGGATAAAAACATTACTTTGTTTTTATATTTTATTAAATATCTTCATGCCTGGATATCCGTTACACGTTATAAAAATGTATAAAATTTCTCTTATAAATAAAAATGTTTTATACCATCAAAAAAAATCCGTTCGCTTCTTCTCTTGCGAGCCGATCGTAAACGCGAGTAACGAGTCGATCTATTAGCTCTCGTACGCAAGGAATAAAGTGTGCGCAGGTGTTCCTAGCGAAGCGTGAAAAGGGTATTTTCACTAATTGCCGCGGCTTGGATAAAATAGATGCGTCCATTTACCAGTTTACTGGACCAAAGTACTTCTGGTTACGCTTCTCTGCCGCATCCCGATCAATTGACACGGTGGATGACGGTCACTAACGGAAGTCATGCATGCGTTTAGTTGCTAGACGCGCGCGAACACATTTTTACTGCAGCGCAAAGAAACGTTAATTTGCACGCCAGTGGCAGAAAATTGCATCTACTCGACACTATCGAACGAACGATGCAAGGCGCGTGTAACACATTCGATCGAGTTTTCCCGTATAGCGTTCATGAAACGTTTAATATCTACTGTGACCTATAACATCAAAAGGATAGTACATGGCTAATTATCGTATTTGCGATCGTCAGAGAATCTTGTCGTTAAACACGACGGAGTGTTTAGGTCGGTTCTTTTTGGCTGAACTTTTGCACCACTTCATCTTTTTTCTTCTTCTTTCCTCCTGATAAGAAAAGGAAGAAAGATGAATTGGTGCAAAAGAACAGGCCTTTTGACACCTTCCTTCTTATTAGCAACATCGGCATCGACGATGACGGACACGTCGGAAAGTCATTTCTAAAGGGAAACGAAGTCGCGCGCTTCCGTCGCAGAGGAATAATAACGAGACGTAGTTATCGATGGATTAATGGGAAAAATTGCCTGTCGATCTTCAAAGTAAAGAGTGAATGGAGATTTGGTTTATATAAGGCTAATATAAGTGCCGAAGCATTGTCGTTCTATCAAACGACGATTTTTCTCTCAAAAATACTCACCTCTAGCCTTTTTCTCTAGAGAAGAGTTCCTGCTTCTAGAAAATACAATCGGTGTGCCAGGTTCATGAAGACAAAGTTCGTCACTTTATGTGCTGTTTGAAAGTGGAGTAAAGTATCTCCGTACTCTTCTCCTTTCCTCTTTCATCTTGCACGTTCCAATCAGCTCGATGCTTCCAAAGGAGGATACAACGAGGAGAAAAAGTGAATGAAAGCAGAGCAGTGGGTTTGATATGATCTGTCGCGATATCTTAAACATGACGCAGCGAAAAATGTTTGATAATTTTTAATCGCGAAAAGAGATATACGCGTTGCATTATCTATACATTTGGTCATAATTTTAATATTAATTAAATTTTATCTGGTATTTTTATGCATAATTTTAAAATATATCCGAATATATAAAAGTTTAATGATTATTCTATATTTATGCACGACCGAAGTAATAAAGTACAGAATTAAATGCAAATTAAGTACATGTGACATTTAATATCTTGTTTCATATCTTGACAACTATTTTACCTTATAATATGTTACTTTATATAAGATTTTCCTTTAACTTTTTCTTAAGTAAGAATTATTAAATTTTTTTTTAAGTGAAGCAAAAGAAATAGAAGAAATGAAGAACAGAGAACATTATAAAAATTTTATTTTGCGATTGATTTTTTGATATAATATATAAATATACATTATATATTTTAACCGGTAGATATATCAATATATTAGATCAAGGTGTTGCGTCAAATGTAATTTTAAATGCGCACTTGACAGTCAATAACCTTTAAACCAAATCTCCATTCACTCTTTACTTTGAAGATCGATAGGCAATTTTTCCCATTAATCCATCGATAACTACGTCTCGTTATTATTCCTCTGCGATAAAAGCGCGACTTCGTCTCCCTTTAGAAATGACTTTCCGACGTGTCCGTCGCCGTCGGTGTCGATGTTGCTAGTAAGAAGGAAGGTGTCAAACACTCCGTCGTGTTTAACGACAAGACTCTCTGACGGTCACGAACACGATAATTGCCATTTGGCAATCAACGTTCGGCCGAGTTGATTAAATTCCTGGCAAATTCTCTTCTCGCGCATTAAGCGGCTTAAAACGCAAATGCCGCGCCTGGAAATTACTATCCGTGATAGAACCACAGAGGAGAAACCGATGTGGAATTTACGGGCTTCATGCTGATAGTAGCTCGTGTGAAAAAGCATCCTTTTTTCTTGGATACCCAGCACTTGCACCAGTGTCAGTATCAGTGGAAGAAATTGAAACCGACCTGTCGCAACGCGATGAATATAAAACATCGTTCAGCGGATACATACACGACCTATAATCGGATTTGCTGTTGGAAAATATAAATGGTTAAATTGCGGTTGCGCATGATTAATTAACGTTAATCGTAAGTCATAACCTTTGATAAAAGGAACGAGGGAATTATTATAAGCATTCGTAAATTCGAGAAAAAGAAATACAAGGGGATAAAACATCATCGATCTTATATCTGTTATAATTACATTGATATTATTTATTTCACAGTAGTTGTTTGAGGAAAAATATTATTATAATATCAATACAATTTCAATTACACTAAATTTTGTTCTTTTATTTGCTACGAATGTGTAATACTCTTTATAGACAAAAAGATTGAGATAATAGTATCACAGTGTTAAATAGCTATGCTAAATCATAGCTGGACAAACAGGTGCGAGTTACTGTTCCGATTCAGTCATACCATTATACGAAGTTAATCCTCTGACGTAATTAGAGTCCTTTCAAGCTCCTGTGTCACCTTATTGCTTCGCGGTAGACAAAGCCCGTGTTATGCGGCCAAGTATAGTTCATGGACGTGTGTGCCCACCAGAGCACAGGGACTAGAACACCAGGAAACCACATCTGGAGACAACATGCTGGCGCTTAATCTTTCCTTCTTGTCTCTAATACTTCTTTCGAGTAGTGCTTTCCGTCTCAGAACCTCGAAATTGCATTTTCGCTTTTGAAGCACGTACTTAGTCTCGAAAATTATTGGCATTTTCGATGGAATGCGTTATTATCTGTTGATGTAAAATATTATACATAAGTATCGGCTGCGATAGAGAATCGAATTTGTAATTTCTTGATATTTATAGATATTAAAACTTTGCAAAGTCTGTTAAAAAAAAAAAAAAAAAAAAAAAAAATTATTTTCCTTTTAAATTTCTCTCTCTCTCTCTCTCTACGCTGATTCTTTCAGATACCCTAAGGCAATTTGAAATTGAAAGTAATCGCGGCTCTTGTGTTTCTGGAAGTACGATCAAAGTTGATAAAAATTGTTCTATTAAAAGAAAGTTTGGTGTAGATAGCCAAGCGTCTTCCAATTATCTTTTATCCCTTCTTTTTTCCGTGTGAAAATTTTGTTTGTTATGTTCATCAAGCGTTCATGTTCGATCGAGATTTGTCGATATAACGGTAATTTAAATTGACGATGGTAACTCGAAATTAGCCGAGCACTAACGACTGACCGCACAAGCTTCACGCAGCGAGCACCCGGTTGTGGCGCACGACGTGGAGCCCAGGATGGTTGCTCCGAAATAGTTGTTGCAACTACATTACCTCGTTAGGCCAGCCGATAGTGGGATGATGTGCGGAACTATTATACATGTATACACATCGTTGATATTAACGGGTACTTAGTGAGAACGCATATCCTTCGTATTGTTGCCTATCAATACATACCCACCTAGTAGGATTGTAAAGCGTGCGGTTATTCTATTTAATTGCCACGTATATTTCGGCGTTCTCCAACAACAAACGATTTCAATTAAACACTCCGGTTGGAAATTTTTGATTGATAAAAATTCGCTCCAAACTCGTGGAAAGACATTCTGGAAATTTATCACGTGAAATACTTATACTATTTAACCAACTTCCTACTCTCCTCTATCCCATTGCCTGAATCGTTATCCTCAACGACTCCAACAGTCTCACGTCCCTCTTGGTCGTTCATTGGTATTGTTTCTCTCTACATCTTTCGATCGTTTGTCTCATTCTGGCTTATTTTCTGTCTTTTCTCCTCGCACGTATACTTGCGAGACATGCCAACAGGCACTCATTCACTACCCCCAACTTTTACTTCCGTTTTATTCTCTACGCTTAAAGAATATTTCCCGTGATAAAGAGATCGGGTTATAGAGCACAAAGGCGGGAAGCTTTCATTCTGTTTGTTCCGGAGCGCCTCGGAAGAGACCGCAACGTGAGCTGTATACGTATCCTTCAACGTTTTTTTCATCTTTGGTTCCCATCCTCGTCGTTATCCTCTTTCTTGGCAAATTGGTGCAGACCGGTGCCTCTCACGTCCTCTTTGCCAGCCAATTATAGATAATCCGACATTTAATGAGAGAGCGTCGAAAGGATTCTTTTTATGTGCGGGAGAGTGCGCTGAACTACGATTTAGTTACTTTCTGCAACACTTCTTGCGCGACGCTTTTCCACGCTTTTCTCCGCGTAGTCGAATCGATAAAGATCACCGAGAGGGAAAG